>NC_090733.1:63642245-63649408 GCF_036898095.1 Palaemon carinicauda
GGCCCCGGACGCGAGTGCAAATAGGAAAATAACTTTTTGCGTCAAATCCTTTAACGCACATTCTTCATTGCTCAACAAGGAGGCGAAATGAAGAACTTTGTCTAAAGACCATGAGATGGGCTTTGGAGGTGCTGAAGGTCTGAGCCTAGCGCAGGCTTTCGGAACTTTATTAAAGATCTCGTTACCTAGGTCGATCTGGAAGGCAAATAAAATGGGTCTCATCAAAGCCGATTTACACACTGAAATCGTGTTAGCTGCCAATCCTTGGCCATGGAGATGGATGAAGAAAGATAAGCAGAAATCTGTTGAGATCTCCTGCGGATTCTTTGCCTTTACAAAGGCCACCCATTTTCTCCAAGATGACTCATATTGCCTTCTAGTCGATTTGCACTTGTATTCCTCTAGGAAGTCTATGCTGGCTTTCGAAATCCCGAAGCGCTTTCTCACCGCTAGGGCGAGAAAATCATGAGCTGCAGGGTCTGGGTTTTCTGTAATGAAGCGCAGACAGTCGACTTCTGGACTCGCTGGGTCAGAACTGGATGTGGTAGCGGCACGAACTTCATCTGTAGTTCCAACGCCAAGGGGAACCACATGCTGTTCGCCCACTTGTGGGCCACTATTGCCGCTACCCCCTTGAAGGATCTCAGTTTGTTGAGGACCCTCAACAGAAGGTTGTGAGGAGGGAACAGATAAATCCTGGACCATCTGTTCCAGTCGAGGGACATTGCGTCCACTGCTTCCGCTAAGGGGTCCTCGTACGGGGACACGTACAGGGGCAACTTCTTGTTGTCTTTCGTCGCAAAGAGGTCTATTTGCAGTTCTGGGACTTGATTCAGAATGAAGGAAAATGATCCTGCGTCTAAGGACCATTCCGACTCTATCGGTGTGAACCTGGATAGAGCGTCCGCTGTCACATTGCGGACTCCTTGAAGGTGAACTGCCGACAGGTACCACTTCTTCTTTTCCGCCAATCGGAAAATGGCTAACATCACTTGGTTGAGAGGTGGTGACCTCGACCCTTGTCGATTCAAGCATCTCACAACCACCTCGCTGTCTGTCACCAATCTTATGTGGATCGAGTGACGCGGGGAGACTTTCTTTAAGGTAAGGAGCACTGCCATAGCTTCTAGAAAGTTTATATGAAAGGTCTTGAATAGCTTGGACCAAGTCCCCTGGACTTTTTTCCGATGAGAGTGACCTCCCCATCCCTCCTTTGAGGCGTCTGAGTGAATCGTCAACGACGGGGGAGGTGGCTGAAGAAGAACAGACTTCTTTAGATGTCTGGCTTGGGACCAAGGTCTGAGAAGAGTACGTAGCCGAGGCGGCACTGGTCTTCTCAGGTCTCTTCGCGCGTTTGATGCATACCTTCTCCAAACTCCGGTTGCATCCTTTAGCTGTGCTCTTAGCACTGGGTCTGTCACTGAAGCAAACTGGAGAGAGCCTAGTACCCTCTCCTGTTCGCGTCTTGATATCCTTTCGGAATCTAGAAGTCTCTTGACAGAGCCCGCTATCTCCTTCCTTTTCTTCATTGGGATGGAGAAACTGTGTGACAAAAGGTCCCAGTGGATTCCCAGCCACTGGAACTTTTGGGATGGAGAAAGTCGAGACTTTTTCTTGTTGATCTTGAAGCCTAGGTACTCTAGGAACTGGATCACCTGACTGGAAGCTTGCAAGCATTCGGTCTCGGATGCTGCCCACACCAGCCAGTCGTCCAGGTAGGCTACTACCTGAATTCCCTTTAGGCGTAATTGTTTGAGAGCTGCGCTCGCAAGCTTCGTGAAAATCCTTGGGGCTATGTTTAGCCCGAATGGCATGGCTCTGAAGGCGTACAGTTTTCGTTGTAGCCTGAACCCTAGGTAGGGGGAGAGTCGACGGCTGATTGGAATGTGCCAATAGGCGTCTGACAAGTCTATAGAGACTGAGTATGCCCTCTTGGGCAGTAAGGTCCTTATGTGTTGCAGTGTTAGCATCTTGAATTTGCAATTCACTATGAACTTGTTGAGTGGTGACAAGTCCAGAATGACTCTGAGCTTTTCCGAGTCTTTCTTGGGAACACAAAACAGCCTCCCTTGGAATTTGATGGACTTCACCTTTCGGATCACATTTTTCTCCAACAGTTCTTGAACGTACTCCTCCAAAATGGGGGTGGAGTGTTGGAAAAACCGAAGGCATGGGGGTGGAGTGCTGTACCAGCTCCAACCCAGTCCATTCTTGAGTAGGCTTTGGGCCCAGGGATCGAAGGTCCAGCGATCCCAAAATTTCATCAGTCTCCCTCCTACCGGTATCATTTCACTTGGACTGCCGTCCTGAGGTCTTGCCTCCCTGACCACGACCACCTCTGAATCCCCTTCCCCTTGAGGGGCGCCTAGACGAGCCTCTGGCTGCTCCTCTAGGTTTTGCACGAAAGGAAGAAGACTGTCCTTCGAACGTTGGGGCGAATGTGGTTGACTGACCTGGCACCGCCTGGGGTACCCACTGAAAGGCAGTCGGGGTTTGTGCCACCATTTGGGGCACTGGAGGCAAAGGCAATTGCAGTTGCTGTTGCTGTCTATAAGGCTTGGCTGGCCGAGATGGTAGCCTAGTCTTCATATTCTTCCTCTTTGGTTGAGGACCCTCATCCGGGGAAGATTTTCTTTTGATAGCCAGGCCCCACTTCTGGAGAAGATTTCTATTCTCCACGGCGGCCTTATCAACAACCTCTTTGACCACATCGGTAGGGAAAAGGTCTTTTCCCCAAATGTTGGAGGAGATTAACTTCCTTGGCTCGTGTCTCACCGAAGCCCCGGTGAACACGAACTCCCTGCAAGCTCTCCTTGCCTTGACGAAGTTATAAAGGTCCTTCGTCACTGTGGCTAAGTGAGACTTAGCCACTACCATGAACATTTCATGGACCTTGGGGTCACTTGCCATCGTCTCGAGAGTAGTCTGATGAGACATTGAGGCAGCCAGTCTTTCTTTTGTCTCGAACTCTCTTCGTAAAAGAGATTCGGACAGCTTGGGGAGGTCCTCGCCGAATTGCCGTCCGGCAATATCAGCCTCCAACTTTCCCACTGAGAATGTTAGATGGACATCCTTCCAGTCTTTGTGGTCCATAGGTAGAGCCAGCGACAAGGGTTTACACTCCTCCAAGGAGGGGCAAGGCTTGCCGGCCTCGACTGCCTTTAGGACAGCCGCAAACCCTTTCTGTAAAAAGGGGAAGGCTCTATCAGGAGAGGACACAAACGAAGGGAGCTTCTTGCTCAATGCAGCTACCTTCGAATTCGAGAAGCCCCTCTCTTTCATCGAGGATGAAAGTAGGGCTTGAGCCTTAGCGTGGTCCATAACAATGACCTCCTTCGGCTCTGTCTCCTCCCTTGAAGCTGGTTCTTTTCTCAGCCGGACATAGCAGTCCGGATATGATGCCTTGCTGGGCCAGAATTCTACCTCCTCTAGGAGAACTGAACCCAGCTTATCCGAAATGACGATCTTTCCAGTCGTCATCGGCATGTGCTCAGCATACCTCCATGGGTTAGCATCTGAGCATATGGGAAGGTCTTTCACATTGAGCCTTTTCCGGGGCCCATGTGATTCTGCCAGGGACTGCATGCGCAGTTCCATTGCAGCCGCCTTCTCCTGATTCTCCTTCTGCATTTGTTGGATCATTCCAACAATCGAAGAGAGGGCCTGTCCCAGTTCTACTGGGAGGCCAGCCGATGTTGAGGGGATAGGCTCCGGCATCTGAACCGGAGCAGCCGACACCTCGTCGACCTCATCCTCTACGACATCCGGGGTTTGAACTTGATCCTGACCTTCTGCCAGGAGGTCTTCTTCCAAACGATCGTCCAGGTCAGACATCCTGTCACACAACTGGATGTCTTGCATCGCATCTGCGACTTCCTCGTCCACCTGGACTTGATCTTGAAGGATCTCCTCTTGAGGCTGGGGAATCACTGCCTCAGCTGATGCCTGGGGAAAAAGATACGCCCTCATCTTCTCACTTGGAAGATAAGGGCCAGAGGTGTTCTTCTTGAAGCCCCTTACCCAAGTACGAAGCTTTTCCCTAGCTATATCCCTTGATTCCGCCGTTCTAGGGGAATCAAAAGCCTCAGTAATCAGGTTAGTGCATACAGTACATACCTGAGGGTCCCAATACTGGAGATCATCCTTGGAGACAGCGCATGCTGCGTGTCTCCTACAACACTCATGTCCGCAGAGGTTCTTGCTGCGGACATTGCAGAAAACATTTCCGCACTTCGGAGGGTCCTCCTGTAAAGAGAAGAAATTTCCATGAGTATCAAGTGAACTATGTATCACTGGATATGCATAGTATAGCATAACAATTCATAATTGAAAGACACACACTTGTGTTTCCCTCACAACCCATTGTTGCAGCCTTCCGGATAATAAAATCAAAAATGGTTTATCTCTACTAGAGTAACCAATGCAAGGTTTCCAGAGGAAACAGGTGGAGCTCACACCTAGGCAATGATTTTAAAAATCCTGGATAATAGACGGGGAAGAACTCTGCTTCCTGTCTGAGGGCAACAGCAAAGGGCTGTGTAAGAAAACACAATAGTATTAGAAGATACAGTGCTGTACCTAAACTTTTACTATAGTTTTCTTCTTACTGTATATGCTATACAGAAGAATACTAGTACAGTATAGGAGGATGTGTGCCGGCCTGCCTTTGCCGGCCGGCACACACCACAATTAGCTTTAAAGTATACTACTTAACAGCTATAGGGCGGCAGCCCTCTGGTTCAAATGCCTGTGCCGGCGGCAGCAGCTGCCGGCCGGCAACAGCCAGTGTTGGCCGGCAATGATTGCCGGCCAGCAACTACACAAGGTAGTACCCAGCTGCCGGCCACACTCTTGGTGACCGGCAGACAAGGACTGACATAAGCCGGCCGGCAAAGGTACAAGACCGATGCCAGCCGGCAGCAAAAGAACCAGAAGACTACCCCTGCCCGGCTGCCGGCCTCATAGGCCGGCTGCCGGGACAGGTACAGCACTAGAAGAAAATAGAATGGATGCCGGGATAAGAGTGTACACAACCCCCCAAGCCCGGCAACCGAAAGAGTGCATATAAGGAAGGGGAGAAACTTAATTCAGGCTTCCTTGACCAATGCCGTCCGGCTCTGCCGGCAGGCATGGATGAGGGACCAAGAGAGGTCCGGGCAGCACTCGAAAACATAAGACCCTTGCCGTCCAGCGTCTCTGCCGGCCGGCAATGGGCTTAGTCAATCCATATCCCAACCTATACTAGGTCCAGAAGTAGAATGACATATGGTACAGTAATACCCCTGCCGGCCAGCTCTGCCGGCCGGCAAGGTACAGTACAGTAATGGCTAGGCCATTACGGAGATAGAGGGGGAAGGGACAAGAGGGTCCTGCCAACCTTGCTTTAGTGACAGATCACCCGCAGCCAAGAACTCTGTCTTAGCCTAAGGGAGATCTAAGGGAAAGTGCCAGCGCAGTAGTATAATACCTGCCAGCTTCCAGAGCACCAAAGCAAGGAAGGCGTTGCAACTCCCAAGGGAAGATTTATCCTCCCCGAGAACAGCAACAGGACTTAGTCTGGTCGATCACACAAGAAGGAATCATAACTACAGAAACCTTCGACAGTGACCTAAGGGAGCTCAGCTCCCTTTGTAAGTGTTAGGTCAGCGAGGGAGACTCTGCCCCAAGCCAAACAACACGGACTCAGACTAAAAACTCTGTTGTTCTGTCCCTCTTTGAACCAGACTCAGCAGGAACAGGAAGGTACAGTAACACCCTAGTATAGTTTTATCGAAAATAAATTCGGAAAAAACCACTTAGGGATAAGCCCAAGGCTTAAACAGAGGGAAAGGGATTGCATACCTTCTCCGAAGAAAAGAAAGCAACCGGGGAGTATGATAAAGTATACTAAGGCTCCATAAGCAATTAGCCTAGGCACCAAGAGAATCGATTACCTAATTCACCGAAACTCTCACGTATACAATCTTGGAAATATTCCACACAGTCTAAAATGTATAAAATAGCCTAAAGCTTCAATAAAATTTTAATTACACTCGGAAAAACCATAATCATGCATTAAGTACTAGGACCAAACGACTAGGCTACATGGCCTAGCGTAGGCCAGAATGGCGAATACTTCGCCAAATAATACTAAGCACGAAAGGAAATCCTATGTAAAGCTAAATAGCTAAATTTTATTAAGCAAAACAACCAGGAATGTCACTCTGACTAACTAATTTATACCTAGCGAGTGACAGTGTCCAGGACACCTCTGGTAGGCTACGGCTCTTGTATCAAAGATTAATCCTATTAATCACTCAAAATTTTACCAAGAGCCTACATTTATACATAACAGACACTATACTCAACTTATCCGAGGTCAACGAAGACGAAGAAGCCATGAAAAGCTGAATAAATCCAAGATTTGCGAGAAAAACAGGAAAAAACACCGAGTTGTTAAGCTACGCAAAAAGGAATACAGATGGCGCCAGGATTGGCGCCAGGCACGCATACGAATCGGGGGATAGGGATGCCTTGGGAGCGGCTCCCCTTTTTCTTTCCCGAATTCGTATCTCGTCAATCTCCCTCCTACGAGACGAATCTCTATTCAGGTCGTAGATTGCCATGTGACGTGTCTAGAATACGTCCTCTGATATGTCGCGATATCCCTTTCACGAGGGATACTCGCTCCAGGAGTTAGAATTCTGGTACCTTAAGGTAAATTCTCTGGAATATCGCCGTAGTTGTAATATACCCTAGGAAGCTACCCTATAGGAACTTCCATCAGGACGACATGGCTTGAGCCCAAAAATATATATATATATATATATATATATACATATATATATATATATATATATATATTTATATATATATATATATATATATATATATATATATATATATATATATGTGTGTGTGTGTGTGTTGTATTTATAAATATATAAAAATATATATATATAGATATAGTATATATCATATATATATATATATATATAATATATATATATATATATATATATATATATATATATATATATATATATATATATATATATATATATATATATATATAATATATATAAATTATATATATTATACTATATATATATATATATATATACATATATATATATATATATATATATATATATATAAATATATATATATATAATATAATATAA
>NC_090733.1:63664908-63674908 GCF_036898095.1 Palaemon carinicauda
GTATGAAGCTTCATCTGTGGTGGAAATGTGGGAGGTTGGGCTGTGGCACCCTAGCAGTACCAGCTGAACTCGGCTGAGTCCCTGGTTAGGCTGGAGGAACGTAGAGAGTAGAGGTCCCCTTTTTGTTTTGTTTCTTGTTGTTGTCGGCTACCCCCCTAAATTGGGGGAAGTGCCTTTGGTATATATATATATATATATATATATATATATATATATATATATATATATATATATATATATATATATATATATATATATATTTATATTATATTTATATATATATACATATATATACATATATATATATATATATATATATATATATATATATATATATATATATATATATATATATATATATATATATATATATACATATATATATGTATATGCATATATATATATATATATATATATATATATATATATGCGTGTGATCTCGAAAATCCTAGTGTTAGATAGTATCATTTTTTTTTATTCCCGAGAACGGGTTTGGGCGAAGCTGTAGAGAGGGAGTTGCCGTGCAGCGAGGTGGATTCTCCTGTTTGATATGTGAGAGTTAGAAATTCCAGATCTATTTGGAGTATTCTAGAAGAAGCTAGGTCTTATATAAGTGATCCCAGGGACGCATAGATCAGATAGAGAATTCCAGCCCTAAATCATAGTAATCTTCCTTTATCTCTGACACGCCTCTTGTACAACATCAGTGCATTGATTTAAAAGTTCTTGGTGAAATCTCAGAGTTTTGTTGTGCCGATTTTTTGTAAACAGTGAGTATCAATAGAAATTCTCTTAAGAGTTTTTGTAACTAGCCCTCTAGAAACGTGATAGGTATTTGTATCGGGATCTGGTTATCTATTTTCATTAAATATCAAACTCAAATGTTGGTGTAAACTTTAATTTAAAGTGAAACAAGATATTGCATAATTTTCAAAAGTATTATTTCTTTTGTCTCAGTCTTAAGTTTTTAAGCAGATTTGATATTTCGAGTCTAGCGATTATATAATTTTCATAAAGTAATTATTCATATTGTATTAGTCGAATGTTTATTCAGATTTAATATTTAGAGTCAAGTGCTTGAACAATTTTCAGAGCGCAACATTTTTGTCTCAATCTAAGTTTTGTTCAGACTGAGTTTTTTTGTAAATTTTTTAAAAGTGTTGTAATTTATATAGAATATGTTTAATTATGTTGAAAGTGTATTATTTCAATCACCAGTGTTTATTTCATGTCGATCGTATCCTGTTGAGGAATTGAAGTAGGAAGTGATTTCCAATAATTGTTAATATTAATTACCGAGTGTTGTTTTGAGTGTGCTTGAGAGACCATAGGATATTCAGTGTATTTGTATATTTCTGTCTGGGAGAAATATAACTGTCTTAGAGCTCAAGTAAATTTTCAAATGCAACAGATTTAATGTAAAAAGAAACAGTTGAGTTTGGAATTCGAGAGGTTGTTTAGCTTGCCAGCCGTAATATATATATAAAATTATATTTTTTATTCCAGGACACCTGATCAATGTATATATATATATATATATATATATATATATATATATATATATATATATATATATATATATATATATATATATATATATATATATATATATATATATATATATATATATATACAGTATATATAAATATATATATATATATATATATATATATATATATATATATATATAAATATATATACATATATATACATATATAATATACATATATATAAATATATTTATGTATATATACATATATATATATATATATTTTTGGGCTCAAGCCATGTCGTCCTGATGGAAGTTCCTATTGGGTAGCTTCCTAGGGTATATTACAACTACGGCGATATTCCCAGAGAATTTACCTTAAGGTACCAGAATTCTAACTCCTGTAGCGAATATCCCTCATGAAAGGGATATCGCGACATATCAGAGGACGTATTCTTGACACGCCACATGGCAATCTGGACCCCAAACAGAGATTACGTATCGAGGGGTCAATTAGCAAGAAACGAAATCGGGAAAGAAAAAGGGGGAGCCGCTCCCAAGGGTCCCTATTCTCCAGTTTCGTAAGCGTGCCTGGCGCCAATCCTGGCGCCATCTGTATTCCTTTTTGCGTAGCTTAACAACTCGGTGTTTTTTCCTGTGTTTCTCGCAAATCTTGGATTTATTCAGCTTTTCATGGCTTCTCCAACTTCGTCAGCCTCTGATAAGTTGAGTACCATTTCTTTTATGTATAAATGTAGGCTCTTGGTAAATTTTTGAGTGATTAATAGGATTAATCTTTGTTACAAGAGCCGTAGCCTACCGGAGGCGTCATGGACGCTGTCGCTCGCTAGGTATAAGTTTAGTTAGCCAGAGCGACATTCCCGGTTGTTTTGCTTTAATAAATTTTAGCTATTTAGCGTTACATAGGATTTCCTTTCGTGCTTTAGTATTATTTTGGCGAAGTATTCGCCAACTCTGGCCTACGCTAGGCCATGTAGCCTAGTCGTTTGGTCCTAATACTTTCTGCATGATTTTGGTTTTCCGAGTGTATTAAAATTTTATTGAAGCTTTAGGCTGCTTTTTATACATTTAAGATTATGTTGAATATTTCCAAGATAGTATACGAGTGAGTTTCGGTGATTAAGGTAATCGATTCTCTGGGTGCCTAGGCTAAGTTGCTTATGGAGCCTTAGTATACTTTCTCATACTCCCCGGTTGCTTTTTTTCTTCGGAGAAGTTATGCAATCCCTTTCCCTCCGTTTAAGCCTTGGGCTTATCCCTAAGTGGTTTATCTTAATTAACTTTCGATAAAACTATACTGGGGTGTTACTGTACCCTCCTGTTCCAGTAAGTCTGGTTTCAGAGAGGGACAGAACAACAGAGTTTTTAGTCTGAGTCTGTGTTTGTCTGGCTTGGGGTAGAGTCTCCCTCACTGGCCTTAGGTCACTACCGAAGGTTTCTGTACGAGATGATTCTTTCTTTTGTGATCTACCAGACTAGTCCTTGTTGCTGTTCTCGGGGGAGGATAAGATTCTTTCCCTGGGAGTAGCAACACCTTCCTTGCTTTGGTTCTCTGGGAGCTGGCAAGTATTGCTGGCCTCCCTACTTGGATCCTCCTTAGGCTAAGATGAGCTTTCTTGGCTGCGGGGGATCCTTCACTAAAGCAAGGTTGATAGGACCCTCTTTTGTCCCTTCCCCCTCTATCTCCGTAATGGCCTAGCCATTACAGTACTGTACGTCATTCTACATCTGGACCTAGCATAGGTTAGGATGTGGAATTGACTCAGTCCCTTGCCGGCCGGCAGAGCTGCCGGCCGGCAAGGATCTTCTGCTTTGAGTGCTGCCCGGACCTCCCTCGGTCCCTCATCCATGCCTGCCTGTAGAACCAGACAGCATTGGTCAGGAAGCCTGAATTAGATTCTCCCCTTCCTTATATGCACTCTTTCGGATTGCCGGGCTTGGAGGTACTGTACGCTCTTATCCCGGCATCCATTCTGTTTTCTTCTAGTGCTGTACCCATCCCGGCTGCCGGCCTATGAGTCCGGCAGCCGGGCAGTCGTAGTCCTCTGGTTATTTTGCTGCTGGCTGGCATCGGTTGTGTACCTTTGCCGTCCGGCTAATGTCAACGCTTGTCTGCCGGTCGCCAAGAGTGTGGCCGGCAGCCGGGTACTACCTTGTGTAGTTGCCGGCCGGCAGTATTGCGGGCCGACATTGGCTGTTGCCGGCCGGCAGTTACTGCCGGCCGGCACATGCATTTGAACCAGCGTTCTGCCGCCTTATAGCTGTGAAGTAGTATACTTTAAAGCTAGTTATGGTGTGTACCGGCCGGCACATAACCTTCTATACTGTACCAGTATTCTTCAGTATAACATATACTGTAAGAAGAAAACTATAGTATAAGTTTTGGTACAGCACTGTGTGTTCTAACACTTTTGTGTTGTCTTGCACAGCCCTTTGCTGTTGCCTTACAGATAAGAAAGTGAGTTCTTTCTTGTCTATTATCCAGGATTTTAAAATCATTGCTTAGGTGTGAGCTCCACCTGTTTCCTCTGGAAAATTTGCATTGGTTATTCTAGAAGAGATTAACCATTCGATTTTATTATCTGGAAGGCTGCAACAATTGGTTGTGAAGGAAACACAAGGGTGTGTCTTTCTTTTCTGAATTGTTATGCTATACTATGCATATCCAGTGATACATAGTTCACTTGATACTCATGGAAATTTCTTCTCTTTACAGGAGGACCCTCCGAAGTGCGGAAGTGTTTTCTGCAACGTCCGCAGCAAGAACCTCTGCGGACATGAGTTTTGTAGGAGGCACGCAGCATGCGCTGTATCCAAGGGTGATCTCCAGTATTGGGACCCTCAGGTATGTACCGTGTGCACTAACCTGATTACTGAGGCCTTTGATTCCCCTAAGACGGCGGAATCAAGGGATATAGCAAGGGAGAAGCTTCGTACCTGGGTAAGGGGCTTCCAGAAGAATACCCCTGGACCTTATCTTCCAAGTGAGAAGATGAGGGCGTATCTTTTCCCTAGGGCATCAGCTGATGCAGTGATTCCCCAGCCTCGAGAGGAGATCCCCCAAGTTCAGATCCAGGTGGATGCTGAAGTCGCGGTCGCTATGCAAGACATCCAGTTGGATGACAGGATGTCTGACGTGGATGAGCGTCTGGAGGAAGACTTGGCAGAAGCCCAGGATGAAGTTCAAGCCCCAGACGTTGTAGAGGATGAGGTCGACGAGGTGTCGGCTACTCCGGTTCAGATCCCGGAGCCTATTCCCTCAACATCGGACGCTCTCCCAGTAGAGCTGGGACAGGCCCTCTCCTCCATTGTTGGAATGATCCAACAAATGCAGAAGGAGAATCAGGAGAAGGCGGCTGCAATGGAACTGCGGATGCAGAACCTTGCAGCATCACATGGGCCCCAGAAAAGGCTCAATGTGAAAGACCTTCCCTTGTGCTCAGATGCTAACCCATGGAGGTATGCTGAGCACATGCCGATGACGACTGGAAAGATCGTCATCTCGGATAAGTTGGGTTCAGTTCCCCTAGAGGAGGTGGAATTCTGGCCCAACAAGGCGTCATATCCGGACTGCTATGTCCGGCTGAGGAAGGAACCAGCTTCAAAGGAGGAGACAGAGCCAAAGGAGGTCATAGTGATGGACCATGCTAAGGCTCAAGCTTTGCTTTCATCCTCGATGAAAGAGAGGGGCTACTCGAACTCAAAGGTAGCTGCATTGAGTAAGAAGCTCCCTTCCTTTTGTGTCCTCTCCTGCTAGAGCCTTCCCCTTTTTACAGAAAGGGTTTGCGGCTGTACTAAAAGCAGTCGAGGCCGGCAAGCCTTGCCCCTCCCTGGAGGAGTGTAAACCCTTGTCGCTGGCCCTGCCTATGGACCACAAAGACTGGAAGGACGTCCATCTTACGTTCTCAGTTGGGAAGTTGGAGGTTGATATTGCCGGACGTCAGTTCGGCGAGGACCTCACTAAGCTGTCTGACTCTCTTTTGCGGAGAGAGTTCGAGACAAAAGAAAGACTGGCTGCCTCAATGTCTCTTCAGACTACTCTTGAGACGATGGCAAGTGACCCCAAGGTCCATGAAATGTTCATGGTAGTGGCCAAGACTCATCTGGCCACAGTGACGAAGGATCTTTATAGCTTCGTCAAGGCGAGGAGAGCTTGTAGGGAGTTCGTGTTCACCTCGGCGTCGCTGAGGCACGAGCCAAGGAAACTAATCTCCTCCAACATTAGGGGCAAAGACCTTTTCCCTACCGAATTCGTCAAAGAAGTTGTTGATAAGGCCGCCTTGGAGAATAGAAACCTTCTCCAGAAGTGGGGCCTGGCTATCAAAAGAAAGTCTTCCCCGGATGAGGGTCCTCAACCAAAGAGGAAGACTATGAGGACTAGGCTACCGTCTCGGCCAGCTAAGCCTCTTAGACAGCAACAGCAACTGCAATTGCCATTGCCTTCAGTGCCCCAGATGGTGGCACAAACCCCGACCACATTTCAGTGGGTACCCCAGGCTGTGTCGACACAGTCCACGGCATTCACCCCAACGTTCGAAGGGCAGTGTACTTCCTTTCGAGCAAAGCCTAGAGGAGCAGCCAGAGGCTCGTCTAGGCGCCCCTCAAGGTGAAGGGGATTCAGGGGTGGTCGCGGTCAGGGAGGCAAGACCTCAGGACGGCAGTCCAAGTGAGATGATGCCGGTAGGAGGGAGACTTCAGAATTTTCGGGATTGGTGGACCTTCGATCCCTGGGCCCACAGCCTACTCAAGAATGGACTGGGCTGGAGCTGGTACAGCACTCCACCCCCGTGCCCTCGGTTTTTCCAACACTTCACCCCCGTTTTGGAGGAGTACGTTCAAGAACTGTTGGAGAAAAAAGTGATCCGAAGGGTGAAGTCCATCAAATTCCAAGGGAGGCTGTTTTGTGTTCCCAAGAAAGACTCGGAAAAGCTCAGAGTCATTCTGGACTTGTCGCCACTCAACAAGTTCATAGTGAATTGCAAATTCAAGATGCTAACACTGCAACACATAAGGACCTTACTGCCCAAGAGGGCATATTCCATCTCTATAGACTTGTCAGACGCCTATTGGCACGTTCCAATCAACCGTCGACTCTCCCCCTACCTAGGGTTCAGGCTACAACGAAGACTATACGCCTTCAGAGCCATGCCATTCGGGCAAAATATAGACCCAAGGATTTTCACGAAGCTTGCGAGCGTAGCTCTCAAACAATTACGCCTAAAGGGAATTCAGGTAGTAGCCTACCTGGACGACTGGCTGGTGTGGGCAGCATCCGAGACAGAATGCTTGCAAGCTTCCAGTCAAGTGATCCAGTTCCTAGAGTACCTACGCTTCAAGATCAACAGAAAAAAGTCTCGACTTTCTCCATCTCAAAAGTTCCAGTGGCTGGGAATCCACTGGGACCTAATGTCACACTGTTTCTCCATCCCGGCGAAGAAAAGGAAGGAGATAGCGGGTTCTGTCAAGAGACTTCTAGATTCCGAAAGGATATCAAGACGCGAACAGGAGAGGGTACTGGGCTCTCTCCAGTTGGCTTCGGTGACAGACCCAATGCTAAGAGCACAGCTAAAGGATGCAACCGGAGTTTGGAGAAGTTATGCATCAAACGCGTGAAGAGATCTGAGAAGACCAGTTCCGCTTCAGCTACGTACTCTTCTCAGGCCTTGGTCCCAAGCCAGACATCTAAAGAAGTCGGTTCTTCTTCAGCCACCTCCCCGTCGGTGACGATTCACTCAGATGCCTAGAAGGAGGGATGGGGAGGTCACTCTCATCGGAAAAAAGTCCAGGGGACTTGGTCCAAGCTATTCAAGACCTTTCACATAAACTTTCTAGAAGCTATGGCAGTGCTCCTTACCTTAAAGAAAGTCTCCCCGCGTCACTCGATCCACATAAGGTTGGTGATGGACAGCGAGGTAGTTGTGAGATGCTTGAATCGACAAGGATCGAGGTCACCACCTCTCAACCAGGTGATGTTGGCCATCTTCCGATTGGCGGAAAAGAAGAAGTGGTACCTGTCGGCAGTTCACCTTCAAGGAGTCCGCAATGTGACAGCGGACGCTCTATCCAGGTTCACACCGATAGAGTCGGAATGGTCATTAGACGCAGGATCATTCTCCTTCATTCTGAATCAAGGCCCAGAACTGCAGATAGACCTCTTTGCGACGAAAGACAACAAGAAGTTGCGCCTGTACGTGTCCCCGTACGAGGACCCCTTAGCGGAAGCAGTGGACGCGATGTCCCTCGACTGGAACAGATGGTCCAGGATTTATCTGTTCCCTCCTCACAACCTTCTGTTGAGGGTCCTCAACAAACTGAGATCCTTCAAGGGGGTAGCGGCAATAGTGGCCCACAAGTGGCCGAACAGCATGTGGTTCCCCCTGGCATTGGAACTACGGCTGAAGTTTGTACCGCTACCAGATCCAGTTCTGACCCAGCGAGTCCCGAAGTCGACTGTCTGCGCTTCATTACAGAAAACCCGGACCCTGCAGCTCATGATTTTCTCTCCCTAGCGGTGAGAAAGCGTTTCGGGATTTCGAAAGCCAGCATAGACTTCCTGGAGGAATATAAGTGCAAATCTACTAGAAGGCAATATGAGTCATCTTGGAGAAAATGGGTGGCCTTTGTCAAGGCGAAGAATCCGCAGGAGATCTCGACAGACTTCTGCTTATCTTTCTTCATCCACCTCCATGGTCAAGGGTTGGCAACTAACACGATTTCAGCGTGTAAGTCTGCTTTGACAAGACCCATTCTATATGCCTTCCAGGTCGACCTAGGTAACGAGATCTTTGATAAAGTTCCGAAAGCCTGCGCTAGGCTCAGACCTTCAGCACCTCCAAAGCCCATTTCATGGTCTTTAGACAAAGTTCTTCATTTCGCTTCCCTGTTGAGCAATGAGGAGTGTGCGTTAAAGGATTTGACACAAAAAGTTATTTTCGTATTTGCACTCGCGTCCGAGGCCAGGGTTAGTGAGATTGTAGCCCTCTCGAGAGAGGCAGGTCGTGTTCAGTTCCTGGATGGGGGAGAACTGAACCTGTTTCCGGATCCTACGTTTCTCGCCAAGAATGAGTTACCCACCAACAGGTGGGGTCCCTGGAGAATCTGCCCTCTGAAAGAAGATGCATCTCTATGTCCAGTAGAATGCCTATAGGTGTATCTTCATAGAACTTCAGACTTCAAGGGTGGTCAACTATTCAGGGGAGAAACATCAGGCTCAAATTTATCTCTGAATCAACTCAGAGCGAAAATCACATATTTTATTCGCAGAGCGGATCCTGACAGTACACCCACAGGTCACGATCCGAGGAAAGTTGCCTTATCCTTAAATTTCTTTAATTGTATGGATTTTGAACATCTCCGTTCATACACTGGCTGGAAGTCTTCCAGAGTGTTCTTTCGCCACTATGCGAAGCAAGTAGAGGAACTAAAGAGATCTGTGGTAGCAGTGGGTCACGTCGTTAACCCTACTGTTTAACTCTGCGAGGAACAGTGGTTTTAATTGGGACGATTAATTCCAGGGTGAGTGTGTAGTTACATACTGTACTACAAACTAAGTGAGGGCACTGAGTTGCCCACGTAGACTGTTCCATTTCCAAAGGTGAACCTAGCATAAGTGCAGACATGTGTGCCGAGCGTTTCTAACGCTAATGTGATTGATTTGTAATACAGACTTTTATGACTTTGATACCTCGGTATCTTAAAAGTGGCATTTAATGTTTGTTCTTTCAGATAAACAAGTTCTGTTTACTATCATACTTATGCTTAAAGTTTTGGGTTATCCTCTTCTTATATATATATATATAATTGTTGTTAACCTGTCTATTTATTTTCTGTCAATAAATTTGTTCTTGAGAACCTTGCGTCTCCTTCACCTGTGTCAATTTATTGGTATAATTGAGCATTCATTCTATGTACCTTATCTGGGATAATTCTAATAGAATTGTTCCTTTATGCAAGCTATGTTGCATTGGTTTATGCTTTCCCTTAACGGGAGGACTCTGTCCCATAAAGGGACGGTGGCGGTTTTACAAGTTTCCTCCTATGCGGATATAAACCTTTGTCCAATACAAGTATTGTGCGGAGAACTGGTCGATATTTCATATTGACGCAGTGGTTCTTTACAAACTATGCTTTACTTAATATAGGGTGAGACCACTATATTAGCTTGCCTGGTATTCATACATAGGTATATGTACTCTTCGAGACTTTTCCAGAGTCTAGTAGGACTCTTCCCTGTAGGGGGCAGGAAGCTCTAACATGGTTTATAGTTAGTTGAAAAGATGTATAACGGTAACATCTTAGGTCTCTAGGTCTAGTCGACCGGGGAAAAATTACCTCCGGGGAGTACGGCACGTTCTGAGAATCCACAGATACAGTAATGCTCTGGTATACTTCCATCAGGACGACATGGCTTGAGCCCAAAAAACGGATTTTGAGCGAAGCGAAAAATCTATTTTTGGGTGAGATGGCCATGTCGTCCTGATGGACCCGCCC
>NC_090733.1:63693115-63703115 GCF_036898095.1 Palaemon carinicauda
GACGAGTTGCTCAAGCACAGCCCCGCAGGCGACGTTGCTGGCGTCGGTCGTTAGTCGCAGGGGCGCGTTGTCGTCGAAATGAGCCAGGGTGGTGGCATTCGCAAGGGCATCCTTCGTCCGAGCGAATGCCTGTTACTGGGGCAAACCCCACTCGAGTTTTTTTGCTTTTCCTTTCAGGACGTCGTCGAAGGGTGACAGGGTTTGTGCGATGTTGGGGATGAAGCGCCTGTAGTAATTGACCATTCCCAAGAACTCCTGAAGTTGGCGGATGGTCGTAGGCATGGGGAACTTCTTGATGGCGTCGACCTTGGTTGTCATGGGTTTTACCCCGCGCGAGGATACGCGGTGACCAAGGATATCCACTCCCTCCGCACCGAACGTGCATTTGTCGAAGCGTACGACTAGGCCGTTCTCCTGTAGGCGCTTTAGGATGGTGCGGACGTGTCCCCGGTGTTCCTCCTTGGTTTTTGAGAATATCAGGGTGTCGTCGACGTAGCAGACGCAGAAAGGTAGGTCACCCAGAATGCTATCCATTAGTCGTTGGAAGGTCGCCCCGGCGTTGCGTAGACCGAAGGTTGAGTATGCGAAGGTATAGGATCCGAACGGCGTTACAATGGCAGTTTTCGGGATATCTTCCGGGAATACGGGGACCTGGAAGTAAGACTTGAGGAGGTCCATCTTGGTAAAAAACTTTGCGCCGTGCAACGCGTTCGTTAGGTCCTGCATGTTGGGCAGCGGGTAATGATCGGGCGTTGTGATGAGGTTGAGGCGCCTGTAGTTGCCGCAAGGTCTCCAGGACCCGTCTGGCTTTTTAACCATGTGCAGGGGTGATGCCCAGGGGCTCGATGCTTTCTTACAGATACCCATGCGTTCCATGTCCTCGAAGGCGCGTTTGGCATCCTTCAGTTTCTGAGGCGGGAGGCGGCGGAATTTGGCGTGAGTGGGAGGTCCTGTCGTGATGTGGTGGTAGATACCATGCTTGGATGGGGAACCTGGCGAGTGTCGGAGCTCGGGCTTGAAAACCTCGGGAAACTCTCGTAGGAGGTCGGCGTAGGGGTGCGTCGTTACAGCGGATACGGACATTGTTGCAGGGCCGTGTTCTAGGGCGCGAGACTGGCAGGTTCCCGTGTCGATGAGACGTCTGTTAGCGACATCGATGAGGAGTCCATGGTGGGCGAGGAAATCCGCACCGAGGAGGGGGCGATTGACGTCGGCGATAGCGAAGGGCCAAGAATACGAACGGCCCATGATAGATATCTTGAGGGTCTTGATCCCATAGCACCGTATGGGAGATCCGTTGGCGGCGATAAGTGAGGGAGTGTTTTTGTCGGGACCACGGTCTAGGTCGGACTTCGAAGGAGGGAACGTTGACTGCATTGCGCCGGTGTCCACCATGAGTCTACAGTTGGAAATGGTATCGAGGTGTTAGAAAATATATTATCAAGATTGTTTCTTATGGTTGAATGCGAGGAAACTGAAGTTTATTCATAAGTTTATGATCGGTATTTGACCACCTTATTTCATTTGAATTGGTTTCCTCCCATTCCCTTGGAATTATGAAAGAAATGGATACTGTTGCTTGTTTTGATATTCACAGGAGAACAACCATACTACGGTTGTTTTGGGTAAATTAAAGTTAGGACGCAAGGCAGGCAAAAAGTGAAGGGAGTGTTGGAGTGAGGCGTTGAGAGATTAAACGTCAAGACACCAACGCTCTCATACTGGGTGGCTTTTTATTTTGTACGTCTTCCCGTTGATTATCAACTGGATATGCTGTTTCCCTTAATCGCGTATAAAGGGATTGTTCTTTTTAACATGGAAGAATAAAGCCATCGGCGCCGCCCCGGACGAAAGCTACTGTTGCCGACTATTCGTGTACTAAACGTCGAGATCAACCAGAAGCACCAAGGATGATTTATAAGGTTGGTCATTAATGATACCGATCATCTCAATGTAATTATGTACTCTTAACAAGCTAAATGTTTTGTATAATTTACTTCGGTGCCTTAGCAGTTAGCCTTAAGAAATTCTTGAGTTTTTAAACTTAGTTTCTTCAAGTGGGTGGAATACAATGTTTGTAGCTTTAGAGTTAAACTATGTTTTTTATTCAGTATTGTTTAGTGTGTTGAGACAGCTCCCTGTTACTACACACGTTGTTGCATAGTTTTTCTTCATATTTTGGACTTGTGTGTAGTATTCCACCTTATTGTTTTTGGTACATTGTCTAATGAAGGTAACTTTTTTGTACTCTCAGGAAATCTTGGTAAACAGTGGGTTGGGAACAACTATTAAGGAAGACCATATTAATTCATCGTGATAGAAAGAGGAAATAAAATTTATATTTTAGTATAGCGAATTTTTCTTATCCCAACCAACTTAGTTGTCTACCTGTCGGAATAAAATATTTACATTCAAAGTTTTTCCAAGATGGCGCCCAATGTGGGGCTATGCTAAGTTGGTTGGTTTCGATGATAGTGTTAGTTGAAGTCGTGCATTGCGGCAGAACTCCGGGGCGGCCCGTATTTCAGTATGAAGTTAGCACTTGTAGGTCACTCTTATGTTAAGCATTTGCAAAGAGTTTTTCCCTCTAATTTGAAAATTAATGATATTGATTTTCAGTGTGAATTTTTTGGTTATAGTGGGGCTAAGTTTAGAACCTTGGTTGCAAATGATAGATTTATTTCAGAGTTGAAGACATATGACCCAGATTTTGTTTTTGTTTTCTTGGGTGGTAATGATATTAGTATTCGAGTAAGCTTAGATATTGTAAAACTGCATTGTTCTGAATTTTACCAAAAATTACGTAGCTGGTTGCCTAGGTCTAAGATCATTGCCAGTCAAATTGAGCAAAGGTATTATTCAGCTGGTAACAGATTTCAGTGTCCCACCGGAATAGATTACCATTATCAGCGGAAATACTTGAATAGGTTTATTTATAAGCTCAAATTGAAGGATTTTTTATTTAGAGTTGATGGAAAATCCAAACTAGACAATAAGGCGTTGTTTGCTGATGAAGTTCATTTAAATACCAAAGGACTCGAGAAACTTACCGAATTGGTGAAGGAGGGGTTGACTTATTGGATAGAGCACTCTTGAGTTGTAAAGTTAAGTTTATTGCTTTATCATTTTCTCGTTTATTTTTGTTCTGTGATTCTTAAATTAAAACAAAGAAAACGAGTTCATTGGATGTTTTAGTTAATGCACGAAAATACCTACTTGGTAGCATTACAAAACAATATGGTAGTAAGGACAGTTTTACTAGTCTGTCTAGGGTGCAAAGAATTGCAAAAAGAGAAAAATTAAAAGGTATTTTAGCCGAAGTAAAGGATTATGATCACAAAATTACAGATGCGAAGTGGTCTGAAAGTATGAATGAGGAAGCTTTTTCAGTAGAACTTAGTATTTGTGAGCAATATGTTGATAAAGTTACTGAAATGTTAGCTATTCTGGAGGATAAACCAAATGTTGTAAGTGATAACAGTTCTAGAAGTCTGTTGAAGAATCCTGTTATTCCCCTGCCCACTTTTAACAGTAGCCCTGACGAAAATATCAATAGGTTTTTCCAGGAGTTTGAATCTGTTTCAGAGCAACAACAGTTTTCCAATAGAGATAAGGTTTTGCTGTTAAAACAACAAGTACATGGGAGAGCAGAATATTTGATTAATTCTCTTGAACTGAGTAGTCAGTCATATGAGGATGCAAAGAATTTACTAGGTTGTGCATTTGCTTCCACTGATTTACAGAAATATAATACTGTAAGGATGTTTTCCGAGCTTAAACTGAAGTCATCAGATGATCCTTTTTCATATATTGGAAGGGTAAGATCATTAATAGAAAATGTGAAGTTGTTACAGATGAATGGTGATGACTTTGCTCAGTATTTTGTGTGGGAAGGCTTAAATGAGACTTTTAAACAGCATTTGATTAGTATCACTAATAATGTCAGACCTAGTTTAGAAGAAATACAGGAGCACTTCTTTGAAGCTTCAGATAGGTATCTGCAGGATTCCAAAGCTCATTCAAAGACTATTGTTAAGGAAAAATGTGAGAAGGTGAGCTCTACTAATCTGGCAATCTCTGTTGATAAGAGGAATATTCAAAGGGGTTGTTTATTATGTTGTAATAGTGATTATCCCTTGCACAAGGTTTCGGAATGTGAAGTTTACAGGACTCCTGAGAAGAAATTGGAACGTATTGTAGAACTGGGTAGATGTTTAAAGTGTTGTGGACAGGGACACTTGGCAAATAATTGTTTTTTCAGATTTCATAAGAGATGCTTCAAATGTAATGAATGGCATTTTTCTTATTTGTGTACGAAAGAGCCAAAGGTAAAAAAGGTCAGCAGAGTAGAATCGAAAACAGGTGCCAAATCAAAAGTTGATAAGGATGGTAGTGTGCAGATTAAGAATGGCAGTGCTTTGATTGCAGGATCAGTGACTAGTTGTATGGGTGATATGGCTTTACCTACATTTACATGTAAATCAAAAACTGAAACCTTTAGAGCCTTACTGGACAGCGGTTGTCAAGGGAATTTTATTACATCTGAACTTGCCACAGGACTTGACTGTGAGGTTATTTGTGATGGTATCAGCGTGGAAGTAAATGGATTTAATGCTTCTAGAAAATATAAAACAAAATTAGTGGCTGTTGATTTAGATATTGGGGATAAGAATTATAAAGTTCAGGCTATTTGCGTACCTAATATTGGAATTGACATTTTAGTCCCCAACTTATCAAAACTTGCTCAAGCATTTAAAAAGAAAGGATATGTCATTGCAGATAATCAACTTTTGAACTGTGAGGGGATATCTAATGTGAAATTTGTGTTGGGAACCAGTTCAGCTCATTGTTTGTTGACCACAGCTAAATTGTTTGGTGATATCAATCCTTTAGTTTACTTAGATTCTCCTGTAGGAATATTGTTTATGGGAGAAGCCAGTAAGGCATTTAAGGTTGTTGATGAAATTCCTACTTTGAAGAATGAGGTTCAATTTAGACTTGCCAGTTTCTTATGTGTTCAGCCTAGGGAATGCGTATTAGATGAATGGCAAGATAATGTAAATGACAAGGATTCTAATTTTATTATAAAGGTTAATAAACAGTCCAATAAGGTCTTAAATGCAATAGCCGATCGAGCTCTAGATGAAAAGGTGAAGGAAGTTCTCAATTATGAAAATATATCTTATGAGGAAGATTCGGAGTTAAATAACGAATTGGTTAAGAATACCTTGTCTAATATTAGAATAAATGATGAGGGTCGCCTAACCATGCCATTAATGTGGAACCAGAGGACATCTCATTTGTTGGGGCAAAACATCAATATGAGTAAGGGAATACTAGCTTCTAATTTTAAGAAGTTGAAAAGAAACCCTGAACACCTAAGTATGGTTGATGATGTTATTCAAGAACAAATAGAAACGGGCATAATTGAAAGAATTCCAAATGTGGAAAAATTCCTTGAAAAGCATCCTGAGGCTAGCTTCCTAGCTCACATGCCAATCTTTAGACCTGATAAGGAAACCACAAAGTGTCGAGTTGTGTTCATGTCAAACTTAGGTGAAAGTGTAGACGGTAGACCTCTGACAGTTACTCACAATCAAGCCATGCACCCTGGTCCTAATTTGAATCAGAAGTTGAGTACTGCATTTATGAATTTAAGGTTTGGCTCTAAGTTGCTCTGTTATGACATCAAAAAGGCCTTTAATCAGGTTGCCTTAACTGAGGAAGATCAAAGCAAGTTGCTATTTTTTTGGTATAGAAATGTGTCTAAACATGACTTTACATTGGTAGCATATAAGAATATAAGATTAAGTTTTGGACTACGTTGTAGTCCAACGATACTGATGTTGTCATTATATTATATATTAGTTGTTGATGATTGTGATCCTAATTTGACTGATGTTAAGAGGCTTTTGTATCAGTTGTTGTATATGGACAATGGAGCATATACTTGTAGTTCAGGGGAAAAGTTGAATGAAGTTTACAAAGTTTTGCCTTCCATTTTTGAGAAATATAAATTTCCCTTGCAACAGTTTGTTACAAATGATCCCTCATTACAAGAAGTTATTGACAGGGAAGGATCCGGTCAAACTCCTCATGAGGTAAAGCTGTTGGGTCTTCAATGGTCAAGGGATTCTGATCAGATTTATACATTGCCTGTAAGGTTAGATCCTAATGCTAATACGAAAAGGTGTGTGTTAAAAACTATTGCTTCCAATTTCGACATCTTTAATTTCAATGGCCCAAATTTGAACAGAGCCAGGATTTTTTTGCACAATTTGCAAACTAATAAATTGGACTGGGATGAAATCCTTGATGGAGAACAACTTAAGGAATGGAAATGTATTGTAAATCAGGCAAATTCTTCACCACCCATTAAATTTGATCGTTTTGTTGGTGAAAGGGATTCTGAGTACATATTAGAATGTTATGTTGATGCAAGTACTGAGATATATGGAATTGTTATTTATATTAGAGAGGTTGAGTCATGCAAGAGGAGTTTTCTTATAGCTAAGAATAAGTTTGTTAATTCATCACTGAAAGCGAAGTCTGTGCCCTCTCTAGAGCTTCAAGCACTGGTTTTGGGTTGTGAAGTGCTAAAGTCTGTTTATGATGAACTTACTGGGCAGTTTTGTTTATCTAAGATCAATATTACCGATTTGCAACTGTTTTCAGATAGCCTTGTCGTTCTTCATTGGCTGCATTCTAGTGCTGTCAAATTGGATAAAGTAAATAAAAGAACTGTATTTGTTAATAATAGGCTCGAACGAATACAGAGGATATGTGAGCAGATTCCAATATTGTTTAACTATATTGCAGGTATCAACAATCCTGCAGATTTTATTACTCGTCCGGTTTCCAGGAAGGTCTTGTCCCGTACTAACTATTGTTGTGGTCCAAATTATGAGCAGTTTGAAGAAACAAAGGTTCAGGAAGAGGTATTAAGGTTCAGATTACCTAGCGGGCCGGTTCAAGAATTTGGCGTTTCTGTTAACCAAGCAGCAGAAAACCTAGTAACAGATCATTTGGTTCCAGTGGATAGATTTTCTAACTTGACTAAACTAGTGAAAGTACATGCTAAAGTTTTAATGATAGTGAATAAATGGAAAACTGCCCTTTCTAGAAATAGTTCAGTTATTTCATCTTTGGAAATAAAGCCCCCCGATTTTAATTATTATGAACTGGCATTGCAACAAATTATAAGCAAAGAGCAAAAGCTCAAGTTTCCAGAAGTTGTAGAGTTTTTTCAAAGAAAGCAATGTCCTAAAAAGGATATCCCTGACCTAGTTTCTCAGCTGAATATCTACCCTGACAGGAATAATGTTTTGAGAGTACATGGGAAATTTGATAGACCTAATTCTCACAGGGTGTTCTTCCCAGTGTTACTACCTAAAGATAGTTTATTAACTTCATTGATTGTTAGGGATGCCCACATAAAGCTAGGACATGTAGGATATTATGGGGTACTGAATTTATTGAGAAAAAATTATTACATACCACACATATTTTCTGTTGTAAAGAAGTCTGTAAGCTCTTGCATTACTTGTAAAAGATACAATCAAAGACCTATACGACTGAACCAGTCTCCATACAGATTATTTAGATTGGAACCCTCTGATACTCCTTTTGGTTATCTATATTTGGATTATTGCGGGCCTTTTAATTGCAAACTGTCAGATGGTCGAAGGAAGGTTTGGATATTGTGTTTTTCTTGTATGTACACTAGAGCCATTAATTTGCAGGTATGTTATGATATTTCCGTATCAGAATTTTTAAGGGCATTTATGATACATGTATTTGAGTTTGGATTACCCCAGTTAGTTATCAGTGATTTGGGGACTCAAATTGTAGCAGCTGGAAATAAAATAACTGATTTTCTTAACGATCCGCAAACGGATGAGTATTTCAAGGAGAATGGCATTAATAAGATTAAGTTTGAGAGTTACTTTAAAGGGTGTAGTTCCCTTGGCTCTCTTGTTGAAACTTCAGTAAAAATGACAAAACAAATGATAAATAAGAGCATCGGGACTAATATTCTTGAATTGAGAGATTTTGAATTTTTTATATGTCAAGTTAGAATTTTGGTTAATAAGAGACCCATTGCATTTAAGGAATCTTTGAGAGATCAGGACCTTCATACACTAAGTCCCATAACCCCAGAGATGCTGCTTAGAGGCTATGAGATTGTGACTGTCAATTTGATCCCAGAATTACAACCCTTGCCTGAGTTGGATGAATATTCAGACCATACGTCCCCGTCTAATTTGGTGAAGGATAAATATACCAAAATTAGGAAAGTTAGGCATAGACTGTTTGACTTATATCAGAGTGAGTTTATGTCTACTTTGTTGAATCAGGCAATAGACACCAAAGACAGATATAAACCCTGCAAGCATGATAAAATAGGTGTTGGTGATATAGTGCTTATAAAAGATGCTAATGTTAAGCCTGTAAACTTTCCAATGGGAATTGTTAAGCAGATAATCACCAATAATGAACGAGAGACAACTGGTGCAGTTGTCCTGAAGGGTAGAACAGCAGAATTAACTAAAAGACATGTGAGTTGCCTGATACCTTTATTGTTATTTGAAAATTCTTCTGAAGATAAAGACTTAGCAGGTGACCTTCCTAAGATTAGCACTGAATTATCAGTTAGACCCAAAAGTACTAGGAAGGCTGCTTTGGAATCTATCAAAAAGACCAAAGACATTTTGTCTGACGATTGATTGAATCTTGCGGTCTTTTTGAATTTGTAAATATTTGTGGTTATTTGTATATATTGGTAATGATTATTTTTCTTTTTGTTGTATTTATGAATGCATTATATTTTTTTTAACAATTTTTTCTGGAAATTGTTAAACCTTGTCGGGGGAATGTTAGAAAATATATTATCACGATTGTTTCTTATGGTTGAATGCGAGGAAACTGAAGTTTATTCATAAGTTTATGATCGGTATTTGACCACCTTATTTCATTTGAATTGGTTTCCTCCCATTCCCTTGGAATTATGAAAGAAATGGATACTGTTGCTTGTTTTGATATTCACAGGAGAACAACCATACTACGGTTGTTTTGGGTAAATTAAAGTTAGGACGCAAGGCAGGCAAAAAGTGAAGGGAGTGTTGGAGTGAGGCGTTGAGAGATTAAACGTCAAGACACCAACGCTCTCATACTGGGTGGCTTTTTATTTTGTACGTCTTCCCGTTGATTATCAACTGGATATGCTGTTTCCCTTAATCGCGTATAAAGGGATTGTTCTTTTTAACATGGAAGAATAAAGCCATCGGCGCCGCCCCGGACGAAAGCTACTGTTGCCGACTATTATTCGTGTACTAAACGTCGAGATCAACCAGAAGCACCAAGGATGATTTATAAGGTTGGTCATTAATGATACCGATCATCTCAATGTAATTATGTACTCTTAACAAGCTAAATGTTTTGTATAATTTACTTCGGTGTCTTAGCAGTTAGCCTTAAGAAATTCTTGAGTTTTTAAACTTAGTTTCTTCAAGTGGGTGGAATACAATGTTTGTAGCTTTAGAGTTAAACTATGTTTTTTATTCAGTATTGTTTAGTGTGTTGAGACAGCTCCCTGTTACTACACACGTTGTTGCATAGTTTTTCTTCATATTTTGGACTTGTGTGTAGTATTCCACCTTATTGTTTTTGGTACATTGTCTAATGAAGGTAACTTTTTTGTACTCTCAGGAAATCTTGGTAAACAGTGGGTTGGGAACAACTATTAAGGAAGACCATATTAATTCATCGTGATAGAAAGAGGAAATAAAATTTATATTTTAGTATAGCGAATTTTTCTTATCCCAACCAACTTAGTTGTCTACCTGTTGGAATAAAATATTTACATTCAAAGTTTTTCCAAGACGAGGATACAGAAACCAATCTTGTTTTGGTTAACTGCGGCTGCGATGGTGGCAGGTGGATGCTTCTGGCGTCATCTTCTAGGGAAACTGCATGGTGCTCTACATTTCTTGGCGTCACT
>NC_090733.1:63710615-63713700 GCF_036898095.1 Palaemon carinicauda
CCTGACAAATTACTCCCTTAGCGAATGAGGTGGCCACTCATACAGCTTTGAATTGTATCAGGTAAGGGGTATTGTCAGGGCTATTCAACTCGTTCCTTTGTAGCTGCTTGCTGTGCCGTAACCTACGCCAAACAAGGATGTTCACGGCGATAAAAATTAACGCCGTTCCAAATAAACCTGCTAGTAATATAGGTTGAAGAATCTCTGTGTAAGTCGGCGACAGGTGGTCCTTTTCGGTAAGTTTCATTAAGTGTTTCGCCACACTTCCTTTATAGGGGAGAGGAAGTGCGGGCGTTGTAGAGGTCCACGTGAAGTTCGCGAAGTAAGCACGTTCTCTGATGATTGTCCGTAGGCCAGTCACCATGGAATTCGGGGAAGTCCCGATACAGCCATCTGCTGCGACGAAGATGTGGTTAAATGATGTGGATCCGTCAGGGCATGATATATTGAAGCCGTCCTTGTCGTATCGTATCCACGAGCCATTATTTAGTCTGCAATTGAATTCCTTATTGTCAAAGGGATAAAGCTTATCCAGACAATTTTCACTTGTATGGGAGAGAGCACCGTCTAGCACTATACCTAACTCGCATGAATCCATCAAGTTTTTACGGAATTCAAATGAGTCAGCTGTACATATTTTTCTATCCATTGCGTCTGAACAGTGAGTTAATTGATTTAAGTCTTTAATGACCGTATATGTTTCCTTGTCTGGGGAAATCAATACGTGTCCTGTCAAACTGGATATTACTGGATTTGAGTGATTCGTCATGAAAGTCGGAAATGGTGATATCCTGTAAGATTGCCAGGCATCAGAAGAATCAAAGGGAATTGTAATCCTAATCTTGTTATTATCTACGTTTACTGTAATTAGGCTGTAATAAAATTCTAACCTATGTTCGTCTAACAAAGGAACATAGCCTAGTTTATCCCTAGTGTTCTCCAGAACTAATTTTAAGTAACGTATAGGCAACAAATGGGGCGACAATACACCTTTAGTTGCTAACGTGATAGCTTCTACATAATCCTTGGATTTCTCAATGAAATGTGCAATTCTGTTATGTATGTGATCTATCTTTGAATCATAATACGTTAATGTTGCTAACAAATCCTGTACTTCCATAATTTGAACGATATTATCTGAATGTTCATTTAACAAATCCATTATTTTATTGATTGAAGCTAACTGATCCCTTAGTTCTGACATAATCAATTCATCTTTATGAGTCAAGAACTCAATTTTCTTATTTTGATTACTAATTTTAAGACGATTGGAAAGTCCTAAACCTAAACTTGCAACAGACCCAAAGATGCTTAATGCAGCATAAATGAACGGATTCCGTCTTTCTTTTTGTTCGTGTCCTACAGTCCACATCAAAAGGTCATAAGCCAAAGATCCTGTCTCTCCAGTCTTATTCTTTAAGTCATCAGATAGCATCTCTGCAACTTTTAATGTTGAGCTAAGCAAACTCTTAGTAGTCAAATGAAAATGTCTCCTATGCAACTCATCCAATGATGCAGAAAACCTTGAAATGGCGGTTCCTTAAGCTAGTGACATCATTCTCTTGAAGAAAAATTGCTTGCATATGCACTTCGACAATTACGTTGGTGATGTAACAAAAATGTCTTCTTGTCTTTCAACTATATTTCCATATTTAAAATATATATTCTTAGTCTTAGAACTCATCCCATACGAAAAAAATGTCTGAGCGAACAATATCACTCCCAACAACAAAAAATTCATCTTGGAAACCTGTAACGAGAAAAAATATATGTAATTACTCCTGTATTAAAAAGAAAACTTTTAAATTAAAATTAAAATTTTTCCTCACTTCTTTTTAATTTCTTATGTGAGACAATGGTACTATTCTCTCATCCGTGGGTTGGGCTACATTTTGAATTCTAAACCTATTGGCCGTTAATATTTCCAAAATGTTAAATGGGCCTTCAAACTTAGGTGTTAGTTTATAGTTGAGCCCTTTTCTGACATTGATTTGAATATAGATGTTATCACCCACGGTATATGTTTTAGTTGGTTTCGCTATTTTATCATGATTCCTTTTCATTATGATTTGTGATTCTTCTAAATTCTTTCGAAGGATATCATATCGACTTATACTTGCATTTATACATTCTTTTAAAGGATTTGATAGATTAGTTGTAGGCGTTAATACATGGAAAGGTGTTCTAACTGGGGTACCATACAATGCTTCATGCGGTGACATTTTAATTGATATATGATATGAATGATTCAGAGTACTCAGTGCCGCCGGTATTGCAATATCCCAGTTGGGGTCTGATCCCCCTAGTGTTACCCTTAATATATTTAATATCTTCCTATTTGCTCTTTCCACTAGCCCATTCGACTCTGGGTGATATATCATGGTATTGATCTTCCTTTATTTTGAGGAATTCACACAATGAGGTAAGAAAGTGATTATTAAATTCACCACCCGAGTCTGAGATTATCATGTGTGGAATTCCATGTTTACAAATGTAACACTCGTAAAACTTCCTAGCGCATTCAATCGCAGTTTTAGTTTTAAGCGCTATTAGTTCTGTATATCGAGTTAAAGCATCTATAATTACTAAGAGGTGCTTATTCCCTCTGTCTGACTCGTAAAATCCTGTTAACAAATCTAAATGTATTCTTTCAAAGGGTTGATTGGGAACAGGATAAGTTCCTAAGCTAACAGGTGTTTTCGTATGCCCTTTGTTTTCCTGACATGTGCGACAATTAGCTATGTGTCTTTTTATATCTGTAAGCATTGTATGCCAATAAAACAATGATTTGGCTTTCTGTGACATTAATGAGAACCCAGGGTGGTCCATGTAATGGATTTGAATGCAACCAATTCAGGACAGTGGAAACAAGTGAGTTTGGTACTACTACCTGGTCGTTAGTTACATGTGGTGTATTGCGGGTTTTCCTTGTCACAGTCCTACACAGCAATATTATCTTTGATTACATAATTCTGCTGCTTATACTTTATATATTCTTTTTCTTTATGATTGCCTTTCAAAGCATTTATAATTGTTTCTATTTTCTGATCTTTTCTTTGCTCAGTCTGTAACAATTCAGCACTCC
>NC_090733.1:63726700-63731700 GCF_036898095.1 Palaemon carinicauda
ACCATGAAATGGGCTTTGGAGGTGCTGAAGGTCTGAGCCTAGCGCAGGCTTTCGGGACTTTATTAAAGATCTCGTTACCTAGGTCGACCTGGAAGGCATATAGAATGGGTCTTGTCAAAGCAGACTTACACGCTGAAATCGTGTTAGCTGCCAATCCTTGACCATGGAGGTGGAGAAGAAAGATAAGCAGAAGTCTGTCAAGATCTCCTGCGGATTCTTCGCCTTGACAAAAGACCACCCATTTTCTCCAAGATGACTCATATTGCCTTCTAGTAGATTTGCACTTATACTCCTCAAGGAAGTCTATGCTGGCTTTCGAAATCCCGAAACGCTTTCTCACCGCTAGGGAGAGAAAATCATGAGCTGCAGGGTCCGGGTTTTCTGTAATGAAGCGCAGACAGTTGACTTCTGGACTCGCTGGGTCAGAACTGGATCTGGTAGCGGTACAAACTTCAGCTACAGTTCCAATGCCAGGGGGAACCACACGCTGTTCGGCCACTTGTGGGCCACTATTGCCGCTACCCCTTGAAGGATCTCAGTTTGTTGAGGACCCTCAACAGAAGGTTGTGAGGAGGGAACAGATAAATCTTGGACCATCTGTTCCAGTCGAGGGACATTGCGTCCACTGCTTCCGCTAAGGGGTCCTCGTACGGGGCACGTACAGGGGCAACTTCTTGTTGTCTTTCGTCGCAAAGAGGTCTATCTGCAGTTCTGGGACTTGATTCAGAATGAAGGAGAATGATCCTGCGTCTAAGGACCATTCCGACTCTATCGGTGTGAACCTGGATAGAGCGTCCGCTGTCACATTGCGGACTCCTTGAAGGTGAACTGCCCACAGGTACCACTTCTTCTTTTCCGCCAATCGGAAGATGGCCAACATCACCTGGTTGAGAGGTGGTGACCTCGATCCTTGTCGATTCAAGTATCTCACAACTACCTCGCTGTCCATCACCAACCTTATGTGGATCGAGTGACGCGGGGAAACTTTCTTTAAGGTGAGGAGCACTGCCCTAGCTTCTAGAAAGTTTTATGTGAAAGGTCTTGAATAGCTTGGACCAAGTCCCCTGGACTTTTTTCCGATGAGAGTGACCTCCCCATCCCTCCTTCGAGGCGTCTGAGTGAATCGTCACCGACGGGGGAGGTGGCTGAAGAAGAACCGACTACTTTAGATGTCTGGCTTGGGACCAAGGCCTGAGAAGAGTACTTAGCCGAAGCGGCTGGTCTTCTCAGATCTCTTCGCGCGTTTGATGCATAACTTCTCCAAACTCCGATTGCATCCTTTAGCTGTGCTCTTAGCACTGGGTCTGTCACCGAAGCAAACTGGAGAGAGCGCAGTACCCTCTCCTGCTCGCGTCTTGATATCCTTTCGGAATCTAGAAGTCTCTTGACAGAACCCGCTATCTCCTTCCTTTTCTTCGCCGGGATGGAGAAACGGTGTGACAAAAGGTCCCAGTGGATTCCCAGCCACTGGAACTTTTGAGATGGAGAAAGTCAAGACTTTTTTCTGTTGATCTTGAAGCCTAGGTACTCTAGGAACTGGATCACTTGACTGGAAGCTTGCAAGCATTCTGTCTCGGATGCTGCCCACACCAACCAGTCGTCCAGGTAGGCTACTACCTGAATTCCCTTTAGGCGTAATTGTTTGAGAGCTACGCTCGCAAGCTTCGTAAAAATCCTTGGGGCTATGTTTAGCCCGAAGGGCATGGCTCCGAAGGCGTATAGTCTTCGTTGCAGCCTGAACCCTAGGTAGGGGGAGAGTCGATGGCTAATTGGAATGTGCCAGTAGGCGTCTGACAAGTCTATAGAGACGGAATATGCCCTCTTGGGCAGTAAGGTCCTTATGTGTTGCAGTGTTAGCATTTTGAATTTGCAATTCACTATGAACTTGTTGAGTGGCGACAAGTCCAGAATGACTCTGAGCTTTTCCGAGTCTTTCTTGGGAACACAAAACAGCCTCCCTTAGAAATTGATGGGCTTCACCCTTCGGATCACCTTTTTTCTCCAACAGTTCTTGAACGTACTCCTCCATAACGGGGGTGGAGTGTTGGAAAAACCGAAGGCACGGGGGTGGAGTGCTGTACCAGCTCCAGCCCAGTCCATTCTTGAGTAGGCTGTGGGCCCAGGGATCGAAGGTCCACCGATCCCAAAATTTCAGAAGTCTCCCTCCTACCGGTATCACCTCACTTGGACTGCCGTCCTGAGGTCTTGCCTTCCTGACCACGACCACCCCTGAATCCCCTTCCCCTTGAGGGACGTCTAGACGAGCCTCTGGCTGCTCCTCTAGGCTTTGCTCGAAAGGAAGTAGACTGCCCTTCGAACGCTGGGGTGAATGCCGTGGACTGTGTCGACACGGCCTGGGGTACCCACTGAAAAGTGGTCGGGGTTTGTGCCACGATCTGGGGCACTGGGGGCAATGGCAATTGCAGTTGCTGTTGCTGTCTAACAGGCTTGGCTGGCCGAGACGGTAGCCTAGTCCTCATAGTCTTCCTCTTTGGTTGAGGACCCTCATCCGGGGAAGACTTTCTTTTGATAGCCAGGCCCCACTTCTGGAGAAGGTTTCTATTCTCCAAGGCGGCCTTATCAACAACATCTTTGACCAAGTCGGTAGGGAAAAGGTCTTTTCCCCAAATGTTGGAGGAGATTAGTTTCCTTGGCTCGTGCCTCACCGTAGCCGAGGTAAACACGAACTCCCTATAAGCTCTCCTTGCCTTCCTCTCGAGAGTAGTCTGAAGAGACATTGAGGCAGTCACTCTTTCTTTTGTATCGAACTCTCTTCGCAAAAGAAAGTCAGACAGCTTAGGGAGGTCCTCGCTGAACTGACGTCCGGCAATATCAGCCTCCAACTTTCCAACTGAGAACGTAAGATGGACGTCCTTCCAGTCTTTGTGGTCCATAGGCAGGGCCAGCGACAAGGGTTTACACTCCTCTAGGGAGGGGCAAGGCTTGCCGGCCTCGACTGCTTTTAGTACAGCCAGAAACCCTTTCTGTAAAAAGGGGAAGGCTCTAGTAGGCGAGGACACAAAGGAAGGGAGCTTCCTGTTCAATGCGGCTACCTTTGAGTTAGAGAAGCCCCTCTCTTTCATCGAGGATGAAAGTAGAGCTTGAGCCTTAGCATGGTCCATCACTATGACCTCCTTCGGCTCTGTCTCCTCCTTTGAAGCTGGTTCCTTCCTCAGCCGGACATAACAGTCCGGATATGATGCCTTGCTGGGCCAGAATTCCACCTCCTCCAGGGGAACTGAGCCCAGCTTATCCGAGATGACGATCTTTCCAGTCGTCATCGGCATGTCCTCAGCATACCTCCATGGGTTAGCATCTGAGCACAAGGGAAGGTCTTTCACATTGAGCTTTTTCTGGGGCCCATGTGATTCTGCAAGGCACTGCATTCGCAGTTCCATTGCAGCCGCCTTCTCCTGATTCTCCTTCTGCATTTGTTGGATCATTCCAACAATAGAAGAGAGGGCCTGTCCCAGCTCTACTGAGAGACCGGCCGATGTTGAGGGAATAGGCTCCGGAATCTGAACCGGAGTAGCCGACACCTCGTCGACGTCTACCTCTACAACGTCTGGGGCTTGAACTTCATCCTGGGCTTCTGCCAGGAGGTCTTCCTCGAGACACTCGTCCACATCAGACATCCTGTCACCTAACTGGATGTCTTGCATCGCGACCGCGACTTCAGCATCCACCTGGATCTGAACTTGGGGGATCTCCTCTTGAGGCTGGGGAATCACTGCATCAGCTGATGCCTTAGGGAAAAGATACGCCCTCATCTTCTCACTTGGAAGATAAGGGCCAGAAGTGTTCTTTTGGAAGCCCCTTACCCAGGTACGAAGCTTTTTCCTAGCTATATCCCTTGATTCCTCCATCCTAGGGGAATCAAAGGTCTCAGTAATCAGGTTAGTGCACACAGTACATACCTGAGGGTCCCAATACCGGAGATCATCCTTGGAGACAGCGCATGCTGCGTGTCTCCTACAAAACTCATGTCCGCAGAGGTTTTTGCTGCGGACGTTGCAGAAAGCACTTCCGCACTTCGGAGTGTCCTTCTGTAAAAAGAAGAAATTTCCATGAGTATCAAGTGATCTATGAATCACTGGATATGCATAGTATAGCATAACAATTCAGAAAGGAAAGACACACACTTGTGTTTCCCTCACAACCCATTGCTGCAGCCTTCCAGATAATAAAATCAAATGGTTAATCTCTTCTAGAGTAACCAATGCAAAGTTTCCAGAGGAAACAGGTGGAGCTCACACCCAAGCAATGATTTTAAAAACCTGGATAATAGACAGGAAAGAACTCACTTTCCTATCTGTAGGGCAACAGCAAAGGACTGTGCAAGAAAACACAAAAGTGTTAGAACACACAGTGCTGCACCAAAACCCATACTATAGTTTTCCTCTTACTGTATATGTTATACTGAAGAATACTAGTACAGTATAGGAGGATACGTGCCGGCCGGCACCTGCCGGCCGGCACACACCCTAACTAGCTTTAAAGTATACTACTTAACAGCTATAAGGCGGCAGAACTCTGGTTCAAATGCATGTACCGGCCGGCAGCAACTGCCGGCCGACAACAGCCAATGTCGGCCGGCAATGGCTGCCGGCCGGCAACTACACAAGGTAGTACCCAGCTGCCGGCCACACTCTTGGTGACCGGCAGACAAGGGCTGACATAAGCCGGCCGGCAAAGGTACAAGACCGATGCCAGCCGGCAGCAAAAGAACCAGAGGACTACACCTGCCTGGCTGCCGGCCTCATAGGCCGGCAGCCGGGTCGGGTACAGCACTAGAAGAAAAATAGAATGGATGCCGGGATAAGAGTGTACACTACCTCCAAGCCCGGCAATCCGAAAGAGTGCATATAAGGAAGGGGAGAATCTAATTCAGGCTTCCTGACCAATGCCGTCTGGCTCTACAGGCAGGCATGGATGAGGGACCAAGGGAGGTCCGGGCAGCACTCAAAAATATAAGACCCTTGCCGGCCGGCAGCGGCAAG
>NC_090733.1:63739200-63754200 GCF_036898095.1 Palaemon carinicauda
TAAACAAACGGGCGCCATTGCTAAATGACGTCACGTCCGTCCTCATTCTTTCGCCTGTAGCTTCTTTGCTAAGTCGGATTTTTCCAAGTGCTTTCTTTATCAGCTTACATCGCCGTTATGTCGCTACCTTCAGCCTCATCTTGTTCTGGAAAGTTGAGTACCAGGTCCCAGTATTGTTTAAATAAGCTCCAGCCGTAAAGTAACTTCTACTTTTCGTAAAATATTGTGTTTTGTGGCAGAGCTGTGCCGACACAAGACGCGCCATTTTATGGCCCCGCTGTTCATGTTGCATGCTTTATTTAGTTAGCCAGAACAGCCATCTCCGGTCATTTAACTAATTAATATTATTAGTTATTTAGTCTTCATAGCTAGGGAATCCTTATATCGTGTTTTAGCGATCATCAGACTCGGTCGCTGTTCGACCCCATACCAGATCGCTAGCTTAGCCCCTAGGCTGGACAGCCTGGTGCTTGTTTTCATGCATGATATATACCAGTGTTCCTAAGTTAAGTTATGAAGATTGTGGCATTATTAAACATACTATTTACTGTGATGAAAGTGTTTTCGCCTTCGGGGACCATATAAGGGACAGTGTTGATTGTGTATCATCCCCTCCTAACCTAATTTAGGAACCCTTATATGCTCCCTTTTCCCCCTGCCTGCGGGCATTCCCTCTGGTAGACTTGCTTCCCCTTCTATATAGGGGAATCTCGTCTACAACCAGAGTATTTATCGCTTCTCTGCCTACCCTAAGGGAATGACCCTCCCTTAGGGTCGTGCCTGAGATAAGGAAGGGCCCTGCCCTTCCTCAGTTGCACCTGGTTGGGTTACTCCTTCCTCCCTGCAACTAGCAATGTGTCTTTCAAGCTTTCCTAGCCTAGGAGTTAGTCCTCCTACTCTAGATTAAGCTCTGGGGGGTTGACTCTGCCTTATTACAGTTTGAGACGGTACATTAGTACCGTTCTCGATCTGGGCTACCTAGCCTAGGTTAGGGAGCGTTCTCCCTTACCCTGGTGGCCGTTCTCATGCAGTCTCCTCTTTAGAAAGACCCATTCTTCTCCCTTCCCACCTATCCCTTTGGTGTAGGCTTGCCTACACACCTCTGTCCTTAGTCCTACAACTCCTCCCTTGGGTGGAGTGGTAGGGCTAACATTGTTCTCCTGCTGAGCTGGCCGCTCTGGTACACATACCCTTCATAGCGTTCTATGGGGGTGGTTTCCGGCAGCGGTCCTGCCAGCGGGGGATTCCCCCCCCTCTTTGAATGCCCTCTATCCCTCCCTTGGGTTACCACAGGCACCCGGCCACCCGCCGGCTCCCTGCCGCCGGATGTTAGGAGTATCCACTCCTATCATGAGTGCACTCTCTCCGGAGGGATGCCGGAGGGGTATAGGATCTTACCCCTTCCATCGCTCCTTACCTTTCTCTCTTTCTATCCTGGTGCCGGTCCCTTGCCGCCTCTACTGCCGGCGATAACTGCCACTACCTCAGGTGACATTCTTTCATAAGATGCCTCCCCCCCTTTAAGACGTCAACCTTCCGTGTGCCGGAGGCTGCCGCCTTCCGTCGGCTTCGTTTTACCTAGTAACAGCCGGCCAACTTCCGGAGTCGGCCACCCGCATGCCGGCAATCTAGGTATACGACAATATACATATATATCTTATGAATTGATCCAAGGCTCACCATGCCGTCAGCCTTCGGCTGCCGGAACTTCCACCCCCTGCCGACGACCCGCTGCTGTGCCGGCGGTTGCCACTATGGTATTATCCTTATAGATACTCAGTGTGTCTGTCTTGATGCCTTCCACCCTGCAGGATCGGCCTCCGGTGTTCCGTCGGTCTGCCGGCACCCTCATGAGACGTTAAGGGACATGCACCCCTTCCATGGCTGCCGGCAACATGCCGACAGTCAAAATACTGCAGCCAGATGGCTTGGCCACTTACATATAGGTATTGTCTTACCATCCAAGATTGTGGCTATGCTGTTTGTTTGCACATTACAATATCCCAGCATACTCTGTGTATCTTAGTGCAGTCGATTGCCGGAACCTACATTTAATAAGGGGTTTATCCTATACCCCTTCTCCCCAAGGGATCTGATTGGTCTCAGACCCTATTACACTCTGCGGACAATTTCTGTTAGAAGCCTATCTTGGCTCATCCATATGGATTTCCCTCATTGTGACCTTCGGGCACAAAGGAATTGTCTACAGATAAGGTTACGGTAACCGGTTGGGCGGGATTCACAAGTATGTGTCTATCTACTTCCTTTCCCGCTCATTAATCTGAAGCATTAAAATGTTTTTATAATTAAGTTATTCTTAATTTTAGATTAAGTTATCTTTAATTTTAGAGTAATGTAAGTCATTCTTATGCCTTCCATGTACTCATGATCGCTTTCTTTTACAGGAGGAGTATATGAAGTGTGAGAGTAACTTCTGCGGGGTGAAGCGCCCGGACTTCTACGGGCACAAGGCGTGCCGGACCCACGCCCCCTGCGCCGCCAAGAAAGGCGACTTGAAGTATTGGGACCCGCAGAATTGTACAGTTTGCAAAAGTCTTCTTGTCGAGGCGTTCGACAATCCTCCTTCTGCGGAGGCAAGGGACATTGCTAGGGAGAAGCTACGCAAATGGGTGCGTGGCTTCCAGAAGAACGCCATTGGACCGTATCTTCCCAACGAAGACTTGAGAGCCTTGCTTTTCCCAAAAGCATCGAAAGACTCAGTGGTCCCCCGTGATCAGATCCCCACCGTCCAGATCATGGTGGAACCTGATGTTGTCATGGCTCAGTCCATGCGTGAGTGCCATCTTGATTCCGACAACGTGGAACGTGTGTCGGAAGTGTCGGAAGGGACGGAGAGAAACCTCATGGGCGAGGAACTCGACTATGAGGAAGATCAGATGGAATACCCTGATTCGGAGACCGAGGTCGCTCCTGCTCCCCCAGCAACTCCTGCACCGTCCTTGGAACCTGTTCCTTCGACTTCTACCACCCCGGACCCTCTTCCACCGGCCACTCAAGAGGTCTTCAAGATGCTTGAAGCCCTCATGGAAAAGAAGCTACGAGAATCTCAGGAACAATTTCGGACGACTCTCGTCAGCTTCAAGCAACCGAAAAGGATTTCGGTTAAGGACCTCCCTACCTGCTCGGAAGCTAACCCATGGAGATACGCCGAGCATATGCCAATTACAACTGGCAAAATTTACATTAGTGAAAGGGTTGGCTCTATATTGCTGGAAGAAGTGGAGTTCTTCCCAAATTTCGAGGCTTATCCGGATTGTTACGTCCGGCTCAGGTCCAAACCAGCCTCAAAGGAGGAGACCGAACCAAAGGAAGTTATTGTGTTCGATCTCGCGAAGGCCCAAGCTATGTTAGCTCAGGCGGTGAAGAGTAGTGGTTTCACTAACTCCAAGATGCCGGCACTTAGTAAGAAGCATCCAACCTTCGTTGCGCCAAATTCTGCGACCTTCCCCTTCATCGAAAAGGCCTTCACAGCTGTCATAAAGGTAGTGGAGGAAGGGAAACCTTGCCCTGCACTGGAGGAGTGCAGACCCTTCTCCATTACTCTTCCCCCCGATGATAGGCACTGGAAAGACATCCAGTCGACCTTCACGGTAGGGAAACTAGAGCCTGACGTAGCCGGTCGTCAATTTAATGAGGACCTCCCAAGACTGAACAATCACCTCCTTTGTAGGGAACAGGATACGAAGGAGAGACTTGCTGCGTCACTGTCCCACCAGGTACAGCTTGAGCTCATGGCCTGGGATACTAGAGTCCCGGACTTTTATATGGTCCTAGCTAAGTCACACTTGGCGACTGTAACCAAGGACCTATATAGCTTCACTAGGGCTCGCAGAGCCTGTCGTGAATTCGTGTTTGCTAACGCGACAGTGAAACACGAACCCTGGAGGCTGATTTCCTCCAATATCTGGGGCAAGTATCTCTTCCCATCTACCTTGGTAAAAGAGATTGTGGACAAAGCTGCCACGGAGAATAGGAACCTTCTCCATAAGTGGGGCATGTCCCGCAAGAGGAAGTCCTCTCAGGATGATGGCCCTCAGCCTAAGAGGAAGACTTCAAAGCCAAAACCCCAGCAACGTCAACAGAGACGACAGTTTCCGGATCCCGCTACTCCCCAAGTGGCTACGCAGCCGCAACAGACCTTTCAGTTGGTCCCCCAACCGGTGGTGTCGCAGTCGCCGGTCTTCACCCCTGCATACGAGCAACACTCGACTACCTTTCGTCCCAGAGGTAGGGGCTCAGGCAGAGGCTCCGGCAGAGATTCTTCTCGCCGTCCCTCCAGAGGCAGAGGAGGAAGGGGAGCTACCGGCCGAGGTGGCAAACCCTCGGGACACCAGAAGCAATGATGTGCTTCCGGTGGGAGGAAGACTCCGCCAATTCCAGGATCGTTGGACCTTCGATCCCTGGGCACACAGCATCGTCAAGAAGGGACTGGGCTGGAGCTGGACTCAACCACCCTCCTGGAAGAATATGTCCTGGAACTCTTGAACAAGAAGGTGATCAGGAGGGTAAAGTCAACCAGGTTCCAAGGGAGACTATTTTGCGTTCCCAAGAAAGACTCCAACAAACTCAGAGTCATTCTAGACTTATCCCCTCTCAACAAGTTCATTGCAAACAACAAATTCAAGATGCTGACTCTGCAACAAATAAGGACCCTTCTGCCTCAAAGGGCCTACACAGTCTCCATAGACCTGGCGGATGCCTACTGGCACATTCCAATGAATCATTACGCTTCCTCCTACCTAGGATTTCGACTCCAAAGGAAAAGTTACGCATTCAGGGCCATGCCCTTCGGGCTCAACGTGGCTCCACGGATCTTCACCAAGCTGGCAGACGTAATCGTCTAACAGCTCCGTCTTCGCGGCGTCCAAGTGATGGCCTACCTAGACGACTGGTTAGTCTGGGCGACATCGCCCGAAGATTGTGTAAGAGCCTGCAACAAAGTCACCCAGTTCCTAGAGCATCTGGGCTTCAAGATAAACACAGAGAAATCTCGCCTCTCTCCAGCTCAGAAGTTCCAATGGTTGGGAATCCATTGGGATCTTCAGTCACACCGCCTTTCCATCCCACAGAAGAAAAGGAAGGAAATAGCAGGGTTTGTCAGAAGGCTTTTAAAATCCAAACGGATCTCAAGACGACAGCAGGAACAAGTTCTCGGCTCTCTACAGTTCGCCTCTGTGACAAACCCAGTGCTTCGCGCACAGCTAAAGGATGCCGCGGGAGTCTGGAGACGTTTCACATCCATCGCTCGAAGAGCCCTCAAGAGACGGCTTCCAAACAGACTTCGCTTACTCTTAAAGCTGTGGTCAGAAGCAAAGGCCCTGAAAAGGTCCATTCCTCTTCAACACCCGCCTCCATCGATCAACATCCACACGGACGCTTCACTGGAGGGTTGGGGAGGTCACTCCCACCAACGACAGGTTCAAGGAACATGGTCTCCCCTATTCAAGACGTTTCACATCAACATCTTGGAGGCCATGGCGGTTCTTCTCACCCTGAAGAAACTCTCCCCGCCTCCCTCGATCCACATTCGTCTGACTCTGGACAACTCGGTGGTAGTCAGATGTCTCAATCGTCAGGGCTCGAGATCGCCCCAGATAAATCAGGTACTTCTTCCGATCTTTCGTTTGGCAGAAAAGAAGAAATAGTACCTGTCTGCAGTTCACTTACAAGGATTCCGCAACGTGACGGCGGACGCTCTATCAAGGACAAGCCCAATAGAATCGGAATGGTCTCTAGACGCAAGGTCATTCTCCTTCATCTCTCACCAAGTCCCGGAACTTCAGATCGATCTCTTCGCGACGAGCGACAAAAATCAACTTCCTCGATATGTGGCCCCGTACGAGGACCCCAAGGCAGAAGCAGTGGATGCTATGTCACTGGATTGGAACAGATGGTCTAGGATATACCTGTTCCCTCCTCCCAACCTTCTGCTGAAAGTCCTCTCCAAACTGAGAGCCTTCAAAGGGACAGCGGCCCTAGTGGCTCCCAAGTGGCCCCGGAGCAATTGGTACCCTCTGGTCCTGGAGCTGCAGCCCACGCTGATCCCCCTACCGGGCCCAGTTCTCTCTCAACAAGTACAGAAGTCGGCTGTCTTCGCTTCATCACTGAAAGTCAGGGACCTTCATCTCATGATTTTCTCTCCTTAGCCGCAAAGAAAAGGTTTGGAATCTCGAAGAAAAGCTTAGACTTCCTCGAGGAATACAAGACTGAATCTACAAGACGGCAATACGAATCTTCCTGGAGTCAGTGGGTCTCTTTCGTCAAGGCAAATAATCCTACGGAAATCACCATTGATTTTTGTATGTCCTTCTTCATTCACCTTCATGGACAAGGCTTAGCAGCCAACACGATTTCCACCTGCAAATCGGCTTTGACTAGACCACTCCTATACGCCTTCCAGATTGATTTGTCCAGTGATATCTTCAATAAACTGCCAAAGGCATGCGCTAGACTACACCCAGCACCTCCACTAAAACCTATCTCCTGGTCCCTGGACAAGGTGCTCCATTTTGCCTCTATCCTGGACAACGATTCGTGCCCTCTAAAAGACTTGACTCAAAAAGTTATCTTCCTTTTTGCTCTCGCCTCGGGAGCCCGAGTCAGTGAAATAGTGGCATTATCAAGAGAATAGGGTCATATCCTGTCTGCAGATACAGGAGAGCTTACCCTCTTCCCTGATCCGACGTTTCTCGCTAAGAATGAACTACCCACCAAGAGATGGGGCCCTTGGAGAATCTGCCCCCTGAAGGAAGATGTCTCTCTATGCCCAGTGGAGAGTCTTAAGGTCTATCTTCGAAGAACTTCAGACTTCGGTGGAGGACAACTCTTCAAAGGAGAAACATCGGGTAGCGACCTGTCAATGAAACAACTAAAAGCGAAAATCACCTACTTCATTCGCAGAGCGGATCCTGACAGTACACCCGCAGGTCATGATCCTAGAAAAGTCGCGTCTTCTCTGAACTTCTTCCAGAGTATGGATTTCGAAAGCCTCAAGAGCTTCACAGGCTGGAAATCATCGCGCGTTTTCTTCAAGCACTACGCAAAACAAGTGCACGAAGTTAAGCATTTCGTGGTAGCCGCAGGTAGTGTTATGAAACCTGCTGTTTAACTCTGCATAGAACAGTGAGTTGCTTGGGACTTTAACTCTACGGGTGCCTGTGTTGACCCTTTTGTGATACATAGTGATTTCATGGACACTTAGTGTTTCTAATAGACTGTTCTTACCAAGGTGAAATGTCATTGACTTTACATGAGTGCCACATGCCCTAGGACATGATGTGTTTTCTTTGAAAAAGACTGACGTTCCTCCGGAACTTGTGTTTCTAAAAAGTAAAATTTCTTTTCAGATTCAAGATTGAAGTCTTTATTTTCTATGTACATTATTCTTTTATTATTGTAAATAAACTCTATATTCATTATTGTAATTACTACCATAATGATTTGCAATCTTTGAAATAAAATGTCTATTTTATTCCATGTGCGTCTCTCTCCGCTCCTATTCTTTATCAAGAAATATACGATTGTTATAGTTTCACTTACTCCTTTTTTCTCTAGATAATGAGAAGAATAATATATGTAATCATGTTATATGCTCACTCATGCCTTGATAATATTCCTATTCGAATATTAACCCTTGTCCTGCCTCCGAGACCAGATTGATCTCTCCTCCAGGGAGAGTAGTAAATGTTATTTACTTACCTATGGTTGATAATATTCCTACCTGAATATTAGCCTTAGTCTTGTCTATGAGTCCAGCACGAACTCTCCGTAGGGTGAGTAGCACTTCAATGATCGCTTTGAGATGTTCCTATTGTCCACCAGGACTTCTCTGCCAGGGGGGCAGGAAGCTAGTTCATCATAGAATCTCTGGTAAGGACATGTTCTATACCTCTGTTCGAAGCCCTTGGCACTTGCATAAAAAGGGGAAAAATTCCACGATACATTAATTCTCTGGTACACTTCCATCAGGACGTCATGGCTTGAGCCCAAAAAACGGATTTTGAGCGAAGCGAAAAATCTATATTTGGGTGAGATAGCCATGACGTCCTGATGGACCCTCCCGTCTATTCTAGTTCAGCCTTTCAGGCCCCGCCCTGACCTGCTGTATCATGGAGATTAGCAGAAGCTGAGCTCAGGATGAGGACAGACGTGACGTCATTTAGCAATGGCGCCCGTTTGTTTACGTCTCGAGTACCAAAAGCAGCCACGGATGAGTGTAACTGTGGAACGGCTCCTCAGTTACTCAACCACCTTTCCATATCGAAGTGTTAACTCTATATGGGGTGCAGATAGCTATGTGGCGTGTTAATACATGCGTCCCCTGTTGATATACGATATCCTAGAGGGAAACCTTTAGGGTACTCGCACCAGAAGTTAGAATTCTGTGATAACCTTTAGTTTAATTCTCTGGGAATATCCACTGTTGTTAAATATACCCAAGGAAGCTACTGAAGGAACCTTCCATCAGGACGTCATGGCTATCTCACCCAAAAATAGATTTTTCGCTTCGCACAAAATCCGTTATATATATTTTTGGGCTTAGGCCATGTCGTGCTGATGGAAGTTCCTTCATAAGTAGCTTCTTAGGTTATATGTGACTACAGTGATATATCCCAGAGAATTTACCAAAGGTATTCAGAATTCTAACTCCTGGAGCGAGTATCCCTTAAAATTCACAAAGGGATATCGCGTAAGGACGTATCTTGACACATCTCACAGCTATTTACACCCCAAATAGCAATTTTCACTTTGAGAGGGAAAAGTGGCAAGAAAATAGGAGAGTCGTTAAAATGGTAAACACTCGATTCTCCTAATGTACTGAAATAGTTCGCCCAATCGCCACCGCGAGGCGCCATCTAAGCCATTCTTTCGTTCGTAGCTTCGGTGACCGGTGTTTTTCCTGAGTTATCTCGCTATTTTGAAAGCTTTTTTATCGTTGTGATGGATTCCCCCGTTTCATCAGCAACTGGAAAGTTAACTAATATCTTAGAATTGTGTAAATGTAAGCTCTTGCCAGTTTTGCTTGTTGATTGAGATCGTGATTAACGTAACAAGAGCTGTTGCCAGCCGGATGGCATCATGGACGCGATCGTTCTTTTGTTCATTTATTTAGCAAGAACGATATTCCCGGCATTATCGCTTTAATAACTTTAGCTATTTAGTTTTCTTAGCTAGGGATTTTTATATTATGTCATTGTTGTCGTGGTTTTGGCTATTATGATCGAGCCTCACGAGTGCCAGGCTTCCTAGCCTAGGCACCTTCACACTTCATGCATGATATAACCTTCCTAGTAAAGTTTTATTGAAGCTCAGGCAATATTTTATATAATTAAGATATTACTGTGTAATTTTTCCTCTTCCATATTAGTATACTAGAGTTTCGATGAACGTTTCTCTATGCTCTTTGGCTTAATAGCCTAAGGGCTTTAGTATACTTGATATATGTTCCTTATTGCTCTTGTATTGTCTTTTAAGGGGAGATTGATATCACCTATACCTTTTAAGTCAATACTATCTCTACGAGATTTGAGAGTAATTCCCTTTCCCTCTGATTAGCCTAGGCTATCCTTAGTTAATTTTGCTTTGACCTATGTTCGGGCAAAATTTACTGGGGCGTTTCGTTTCTCTCTCCTTTCCTCGAACTGACATAGCTGACTCTTTGCCAATCCTCGGGTTTGGAGTAGAGGACGGGACATCAGAGTAAGTCTGTGTTAGGCATCTAGCTTCTGGGAAATGACTTCCTAGTTAGCCTAGTTGCTGTTCAGGAGGCTAGTCCTCCCTAGGCCACTTTAAAGTTATTGTTTCACAGTTTCCTTTTCCTGGCCTAGCAACAGTCCTGTTCTAAGGTTTTCTAACTGGAAGATAGGTTTCTTCCTTGGTGGAAATCCTTAGTACGTGATTCTGTTCTCTAAAAGTGTGTCCTATGGGCGTTCTCTTTTACCTAACCCTTTCTGGGGAATTGATTTCCCCTACTTGAGGTTACTTTTGAGATCAGAATCACTCAAGTTAGGTAATTCCTTAGGGTATTACCTTACTTATGGACTTTTACCCCCTACCCCGCTATTTCTTTTGTGTTGGATGAACCTTCACCCTTGGCCGTGGTCCTACATAGTCCCTATGGGAGTCTGTAGAACTGGCCTGAGTTTCCCTGTCGGCTGCCGGCTAGGCCGGCCTCCGGCAGGTAACCTCATATCTTTGAGTGTGCCCTCGAGTCCTCCCTTAGACTGCCTTCCATATTCCTTATGATGGGATATGGTTGAGTGGAAGTCCGAATTCAATTTCCTCTTCCACTGGCTCACTCTTTCGGGATGCTGGCCGGCATAGCTGATCCTTTGCCGTCTTTTATTCTTACCTTTCTCTCTGACTTTTTTTATGGGCTAGCCGCCGGCAGTTAGTTCTGCCGGCGTCTATATGGATGGTTAGGCCGGCAGTTCACTGCCTCCTCTTGCCTTGGTCATCGCTGATCGATGTGCCGACGGCAGGCATCCTATGACCGGCTGCCGGCAACTATGCTGTTGCCGGCAGCCGGCCTGTGCCTTCCATTCACTATATTATAAGATAGTAATTGAGCCCAGTCAGGCCGGCATGTGCCGGCAGGCCTGGCTAGTGCCGGCCTGCCTGGCAGGTGCCGGCTAGCCCGGCGAGTGCCGACCAGGCCGGCAGTGTCGGCGAGACTGACAATACTGGCGGCATACTGCCGCCAGCTACTGCTGTGCCCTGGAAAACCAATTTTTTCCAACCTACATGTGGTTCTTGGGCAGCCATTTGTGAGACCATCATTTAGGAGAAATGATTCTCTCTTTTATTAATGGTTAAATTCCATTAGATTTATCCACCATATTGTGCATAATGGAAGATGTGTCATGAGGACACTTAATATACCTTGGATAATTTCTTCCAGTAATCAATTCCTAGGAATTGCCTAGTTCAATATGGGAGGAGGTCATAGCAAATGTCTGGACAGGAGACACATGTAGGTGTCTTTCCTACCTATAGCTTACCACATCCAAGCTAAATATAATGCTTAAACTAAGTCGAAATCTGAAGATTTCACAGAAAACTCATTTGTTTTTCTTTCTTTACAGGAGGAGCATCCCGAGTGCGGGAAAAACTTTTGTAGAGTCCGTAGCAAGAGCTTCTACGGACATGGAGTATGCAGGGCTCACGCTCACTGCTCTATCACCAAAGGGGTTCTCAAGTATTGGGACCCGCAGGTATGTACCATTTGTGAAAATTTGGTAAAGGAGGCTTTTGATGACCAAAAGACTCTAGAGTCTAGGGATGCAGCTAGGGACACGCTGCGTAAATGGGTCAGGGGATTTCAAAAGAATGCTTCGGGCCCATACCTTCCTAATGCTAGGATGAGGGATTGTCTCTTCCCCAGAGCTCATGATGATGCTATCATTCCCCAGACAAAACCTGAGATCCCCTTGGTTCAACTTCAGGTCCAGCAGACCCCGGAACCTGACGTTGCGGATACATTGGAGGGTATCCATTTGGACGACAACATGTCTGTCGTCTCCGAGGAGACGGAGAAGAATCTCCTCGTGGAAGAGTTGGATCAGGAGGCAGTTGCCCCCCCCCCCCCCTGAAGAGAATGTTGATAATGCCAAAGTAGCTTCGGTTTCTTCAGCTGTAGCGGCCGATCCGGCACCATCAACGTCATCTCAACCACCTCAGCTCGATTCAATCACGAGCACTCTTCATTCCTTGATCTCCATGGTGCAGGACCTACAGAAGAGGTCGTCCGAGAAGGAAGCCACTTTTCGGACGGAGATTGAGCAGTTGGTGTCTTCACATTTGGCTCCGAAGAAGCTGAACGTGAGGGACCTTCCCGTTTTCTCTGACGTTAACCCTTGGAGGTACGCAGAGCATATGCCTATGTCAGCAGGCAAAATTTTTCTCTCGAAGAAACTGGGTACGGTACCAGTGGAGGAAATCGAGTTCTGGCCCAGTAGAGGGGCCTATCCAGACTGCTACGTCCACCTTAGGAATGAACCGGCGTCTAAAGAAGAGACGGAGCCCAAGGAGACAATTGTCCTTGAGCTTGCTAAGGCACAAGCCTTATTTTCCAAAACTTTGAAAGAGAGGCCTTTCACTAGTTCAAAGGTGCCGGCTCTTAGCAAAAAACATCCATCGTTTGTTGCTGACCCCCAACGCGCTTTTCCCTTTATGGACAAAGGGTTTAAAGTAGCTCTGAAGGCCGTGGAGGCAGGAAAACCTTGTCCCACATTAGAAGAAAGCAAGCCTTTCGCCCTTGCTTTCCCATCAGACGACAAGGACTGGAAGGATGTTCACGTCACCTTCACAGTCGGGAAGCTGGAGGCCGATATCGCTGGACGTCAGTTCAACGAAGACCTCCCAAAGCTGACTGATTTTCTTTTAAAGAGAGAACACGAGACTAAGGAACGCCTGGCTGCTTCCATGTCTCTCCAAACAGGGCTAGAGACGATGGCTAGTATCCCTGAGACCCCGGATATGTACATGGTCTTCGCCAAGGCTCACTTGGCTACGGTAACGAGGGACCTGTACAACTTCATCAAGGCCAGAAGGTCCTGTAAGGAGTTCGTGTTTGCTTCCGCTTCTGTTAAACACGAACCTAGGAAGCTGATAGCTTCTAACATCTCGGGAAAAGACCTCTTCCCAAGTGAATTGGTCAAGGAGGTTGTAGACAAAGCCGCCTCGGAGAATAGAAATCTCCTTTCCAAATGGGGCTTGTCTTCAAAACGAAAATCTTCAGCTGACGAGGGTCCCCAGCCGAAGAACAAGTCTAAACGACCTCGCTTGCCCTCTCGACCAAAGCAGCAACAGCTTCCCATGGCCACGGTGCCCCAGACGGTTGCACAACCCGCCACCTTCTTTCAACTGGTGCCCCAAACTCTGGCTTCTCAGTCGCCAGTGTTCACCCCAGTTTACGAAAGGCAGGCTACTACTTTTAAGCCAAAGTCTCGAGGTTCCTTTCGGGGTTCTTCGAGGCGCCCCTTCAGAGGCAGGGGCAACAGAGGTGGTTGTGGCCAAGGAGGTAAATCCTCCAGTCAGCACTCTAAGTGAGATACTGCCGGTAGGAGGGAGACTTCTCCATTTTCAGGATCGGTGGACCTTCGATCCTTGGGCCCACAGCCTGATCAAGAAAGGACTGGGCTGGGGTTGGAACTCAACCCCATCAAGCTTTCCTCAATTCTTCCAACCATCAACCCCAGTTCTGGAAGAATATGTTCAAGAACTATTAGACAAGAGAGTCATAAGGAAAGCAAAGTCCATCAAATTCCAAGGAAGGCTATTCTGTGTTCCGAAGAAGGATTCGGAAAAGCTCAGAGTCATTCTGGACTTATCACCACTCAACAAGTTCATTGTGAACTACAAGTTCAGAATGCTGACGCTTCAGCACATAAGGACCCTTCTGCCCTAACGGGCATACACAGTCTCCATAGATATGACGGATGCTTACTGGCATGTGCCAATCAACCGTCAGGTTTCCCCCTACCTAGGGTTCAAGCTCCAGAAAAGAAAATACGTTTTCAGAGCTATGCCCTTCGGTCTGAACATTGCTCCAAGAATATTCACAAAGCTTGCGAACGCAGTCATTCGACAACTACGCCTCATGGGTGTCCAGGTGATGGCCTACCTGGACGATTGGCTGGTGTGGGCAGCATCCAAAGAAGAATGCATGCAAGCCTCCAGAAAAGTGATTCAATTCCTAGAAAACCTAGAGTTCAAGATCAACCTGAAAAAGTCTCGGCTTTCTCCTGCTCAAAAGTTCCAGTGGCCGAGAGTTCACTGGGACCTACAGTCACATTGTCTCTCTTTGCCCACAGCAAAGAGGAAGGAGATAGCAAGGTCTGTCAAAAGTCTTCTTCAATCTCGAAGAATATCAAGAAGACAACAGGAGAGAGTGTTGGGGTCTCTCCAGTTTGCCTCTTTGACAGACCCACTTTTGAGAGTGCAGATAAAAGATGCACCAGGAGTCTGGAAAAAATATGCTTACAACGATCGAAGAGATCTACGAAGACCATTCCCAAATCGTCTGCGATCCATTCTCAAGCCATGGTCGGAAGCAAAGAACCTAAGAAGAAAGGTACCCTTGCAACCACCTCCACCAGCAGTCACCGTTCACACGGATGCCTCGAAGGAAGGTTGAGGAGGTCACACTCATCGTCGGAAGTTGCAGGGGACCTGGTCTCCACTCTTCAAGTCCTTCCACATAAACTTCCTGGAAGCCATGGCAGTTTTTCTATCTCTGAAGAAACTGAGACTTTGCTGCGCAATCCACATCCGCCTGGTTTTAGACAGCGAAGTGATAATGAGAAGCATAAATCGACAGGGCTCAAGATCGCCTCAATTAAATCAAGTGATGTTGGCCATCTTTCATCTATCCAAGAGGATGAAGTGGCACTTGACAGCAGTCCACCTCCAAGGATTCCGCAATGTGACAGCGGATGCTCTATCTAGGATCAATCCGATAGAGTCCGAATGGTCCCTAGACGCAGGATCATTCTCCTTCATATTGAACAAAGTCCCATGACTGCAAGTAGATCTCTTCGCAACGAGCGACAACAAGAAACTATCCCGGTATGTTGCCCCGTACGAGGATCCTCTAGCGGAAGCAACGGACGCGATGTCTGTGGATTAGAACAGATGGTCCAGGATTTACCCGTTCCCACCAACCAACCTGTTGTTGAAAGCCCTCGATAAATTGAGATCTTTTCAGGGGAGGGCAGCGATAGTGGCCCACAAGTGGCCAGGCAGTGTCTGGTTTCCTCTGATAACAGAACTACGCCTGAAGCTGATCCCATTGCCAGAACCAGTTCTAACACAGCAAGTGCAGAAATCGACTGTCTACGCTTCATTAGAGAAAACCCAGAACCTTCATCTCATGATTTTCTCACCCTAGTGGTTAAGAAAAGGTTTGGGATATCTGCAGACAGCATTAACTTCTTAGAAGAATATAAGTCAAAGTCTACAAGAAGACAATACGAGTCT
>NC_090733.1:63759200-63769200 GCF_036898095.1 Palaemon carinicauda
AACCAACATACGCCGTGGTTACACTAAGGCCCTCTAACGTGCGTATCTACGCTGTGACGTCACGAGCATGGCGTGCGCCACTGTCAACAAGTTTAAGTTTAGATTAGTTTTCCCTATGTTTCGTTAAAGAAAACTAGATGTAGGAGAGAATGTTTAAGGGGTAGCTATAGTATTAGTAGAAGAGAGCTAAAAATACGATTGAAAGAAGAAGAGTGAAGAAAATTCTTCACACCCTGGGGATAAAGGGGAGAAAAAGGGGAGAGGGGTTAGTTCCGGCAAATGTGATTCAACTACTTGTTAGTATGAGTGAGATAAGCTTACTGGTTGAATGAAGAGTGAGGTTGTTCTTCACATGAACGTCCGTTTTAAGTTAACAAAACACTGTTGGCGTTAATTAAAATCAATTGAATCAAAAGTTATGCTTTCACGTGAATTTGGGGAAAATTGAACCACGCAGGCAATGCTTCACGGAAGCGTTAAGTTAAGCATATGATCAGTTCTAACTTTAAACGTACGATGCAATAGTAATTAAATGATTAAAAATACTCAATTCTTCCCACCCTAGGGGTACGGATAGAGCAAACAAAACGTAAGCCAATAACGGTCGAGTTCAGCAACAAGTCCGGCCAAATGACAAATTAAAAATTATGGGGGTGAATCCCAATCCCGGTCTGACACCCAACGTTTTACATTAAATGATTTTACAAAGAAAATTACTGGCGTAATGAAAACTTTGTATTCATCACCTGACAAAGGGAGAAAAGCTACTTCCTTCTCGGCGTTTAAAGGTGAAAATTTGTTTGACACTAGCCTGAAAGACAAATCGAGACGAATTAGGTCTATGGGGACATCGTATTTCTGACAGCTAAGGTCTTGGATGTCATCTTCAAGGGAAATGTTTGCAAGGTGAACATTAAAAACAAAGCTTATATTCAGCACGAGCTGAAGGATGTCAGGGGGATTATAATAAAATGACAAGTTGTCAAGGCAAAAATTAAATTTACGCTTTGAGGTTAAAGCAAGTGATTGACCTGGAAAATGCTGCTGTACGACTTGGCAAAAATCATAAAAGTTTAATGTGACGTCATATATGACTGAATAAAAATAATGAATAACGTTCAATGTACCGTTATCCTTAAGCAAGGTGAATCGTAAACAGGCTCTAAGCTCCGGTGCTAGGTCTACCTGTGTGACCTTCGCTAAATCCGCCGTCAGTGCACAAGGTTCCTTTCTGACTGCTAAGGTCTTAACATTGTGATCACGCGGCTCTTTCTGAGGGCGGGTTTCAAATCCTAACGGGGATGTTCTAGCGTCAACACGGATTGGAGCGGAAGTTACGGGCTTAAGAACTGGACAGTCAGGCAACGTGAGCACTGGTCCATGGGATGGTATGACTTTAATGATTGAATCTACAACCGGTACAGGCCTCTGCTGGCCATCACGCACACGGTTAAGTTGGGTGGTATTTGCGCTACCACTTGGGGGGTCCATGTTAAGACTGTGAATGAGTTTTTCTCCGCCGGGACGAACTGTCACCGGCGGCAAAGACAAAGGGGGCTGAGGGCGATCATACGCTGGCGGCTTAAGGTTCGGAAATGAGGACGGAGCACGTAGGACTGACACAAAATTACTAGTCGTATGCCGTGTTGGCAACATAGTATTGAAATGTGACGATTGAACAGGTTGGGATTTTGATGCAAAATTAATTACATTGTGCTTGACTGCCGAGACGTTAGAAGTTACAATCAGGGGACGTGTCACTGAAGGTGTTGCATTCGAAGAAGAACAAGACTGATTAGGTTTTATAAGTAAATTGGGATGAGCCATTAGGCTATTAAAAGCAATTTCAACTTTACTCGAACAGGCAGCAAGCACGGGATAATTTAATTTGACAATAAGATGGTCGTAATGACGTCTCCAAAAATTCTTGTAATTAAAAAGTTCATCTCTTACTTTACTAATAAGGGTTTTAAAATGACTTACGGCTTCTGGACCCATGCTGGGAAAATCCACAGAAGCCAGAGCATGAAGTGCTAGGTCTGCGTCCTCACAAACAAAGGTTAATGTCAACTCCTGTTCCCTAAGCCTAGCGTTAATCTCCTCGGGGCTAAGCGTTTCCGCCTTGGGCGGTGAAGGGTTGTTTACGTTAAACATGAAGTCCGCCATCTTGGATTGACCACGTTTGATGAACGGATTCGTAAAGCAAAACAAAGGGTAACTGAATTTTCAAAGGAACGTGATAATGAAACGTTACAAATTTGCAAGAGTGATAAATGAATATTTAAATTTACTCATGACGAGAAAAAAAGGGTTAAATGACAACACAAAGGTAAATAACAAAACTACTTTAAAATTCAAATTGACTGGGGACTAACAAAGCAGACGATGCCCAGGTCACGTGACGTTAAAGACTTTGCTAAAATGAATTATATACGCACGTGGCGATAATGACTAATTAATTTACTTTAAAGTAGAGCATATTAGAAAGCACATGGGCTTATGAATGCAAAGATTCAAGTTAAAAGTTAAAATAACAGGTCGAGGCTGACACTGTTGTGACGATTTCACAATTACGGGCGCACTAAGGCGACCACTGAACTACTCAAAATGTAGATTGGCGCACAAGGCAGCGACTTTAAAGAGCACTCTCGTGGAGGCTAAACAAATATAAAATTTCCCTCACGCGGAGGTAAAACAAAAATATCCTCGCTAAAGGACAAAAACAATATTTCCTCGCTAAAGGAAATTAAATGAACTACACGAAGTTATTTACTTACGGTAGCAAACAATTACGAACCCTTAGTTTGGGCTGTAAACAAGATCCGCCATCTCGGAACAAACACGTGGAATGAAACGGACTTGGGGTTAAGTTTCTACGTTACTCATAAGAACACTTAAAATTATGTTGCGCTAATTCGCTCTGTAGGACAAGGACACGTGCTAGGTATACGGGAACATTAGTTAAAAAAGTTAATGTTGGTTAGGGAAGGTAAACGACACAAAGGAAGGTAGACCAAGGTACAAAATGTTACAAATTAGATGCTTAGCTAGCAAAATTAGTTGACAGAACGAGTACACCGGCGCTCTAGCTGAGCAGTAAAAACGGGCGTCTGAACAACAAAAAAGTAGCTTAGAACTTTCTGGTATAAGTGGATTCCGCCATACGTGGGTGAACGGATCCAAGACAAAGTGAAAATCCTACGACAAATTCTAGTCTTTCTGTAGAGAACATTCAAGCAACAAATTAACCTGGTTACGTAGTTCTTTCCTTAAACACGTGGTCGATACAAAAAGATCATAATGATTACAAATTTCTCTTCCCAATTAAAGTCTGGGCCTTACACATTCGACAAACTGGCTGTGTGCGTGTGGGTAAGTGATATAGCGAGTTACTATATGCTTAATCAAGCTGATTAATTACGTTAATGCTTCACAAGTCAAAGGTAAAAGATCCGGTTCGAAGGACCACTCGTGTGGAGAATTTTTTAATGGTTGTGTTCTGAGTGGGAACTTAGTCCGGGAAAGTCTCCTTATAACAGTTACATAAAGTTCAACAGGGGAGGATATGAGCACTTACTCTCGGGGCACAAACACCCTGCTAATACTTTACTGTCACAATTCACTAACCATCACTCGCATACAAAAGGGAAATTTACTGTCCAGAGGCCGAAGAACTCCACACGTAGAAAGATCAATAATTTATGGCCTACTCTAGCTTTGTCAGGTCTATAGTCATCTCATTCTCAGGCTCTGTTCCGGCTCCGTCCCAGCTACCCCAATGAAATGCTGGACAGGTATTTTACATTAATGTAATTAAGACAAAATCCAAAATGGGAGCAGTGATGTAAAGTAGTTTAAAAGTTTAAAGATAAGGATCTTTACCTTCGAAGCAAATATATTAATGCAAAGTACCTCGCTGTTACCACCTATAGACTTACTCTTTAAATATGGGGTATTTTGTCCCGTGATCAACTATTCATTTCATACATTAAAATAAATGAGGTAGCAAAAATACTAAAGAGGTTTAATTAACCTAATATTGATTTATTCACAAATTTACATTAAAGAAACGGACATCTTAACAAAGACAAAAATGGAATAACAAAGAGAATGCAAATTAAAAGCAATTCAAAATTATAAAGATGATGGTTTAGACACGCGGTCTGCAATAATCAAAATGGGGTCTGGCACATGGCCCACGTGACCCAGAGACTATGCTAGTCTCCAAGCAAGAAATAATAATGGAAAAATATATACACACAATCCCACCGCACACAGTCCGAATAGTGTAATTAGCCAGGTTCCCTATAAAGTTAAAATTAGTCTAAGCTAATAAAAATGGGGGAAAACTAAATGGCCATTGATGTAGTACCTGCACTCCTTTGAGATTAGTCCTATGCCTGTGATAGCCGTTGACCTGGTTGTTGCACTAATGGGCACGTTGCACTCTTTTCTGGCCCACCCCAAGAATCTTTTTTCTGGTAATATGGTTCCCAGGTTCCGCTCCTTCACAGCCTCCAGCCGGCAGCCACAGGACTCCTTGGTGAGTCACGTTTTGGAAGAGGGGGATGGCGGGGGTGAGCCAGAAGTGCATGGATTCAATGTCCAGGCAGGTCAGCAGGCTAGGGCAGCTTCTCGTTGAATGGGCTCGACTCTACGGTCGAAGAGATCACCTGGCTTCACCTTGCCAAACAAGTGACGGTCCTGATGCGCACGGTAATCCATTGGGGGTGCCATATCGGGACTTAGGACAGGGCAATATATTGTTGCAAGGAGTGCAGAGGAGGCAGGATTTTGTACTAAATACTCAGATAAATCTTGCTGCTCTGAGGGAGGTTATATATACATCAATCCTACCTATTCTGGCTTGCTAAAAATTAATATTTAAAATGATTAATTAGCAATGGACTGGTACGATGGGCATACATCTTAAAATTAATAAACCTTAATTGGTATTGAGAAATATAAGATGCATTAATTCAGCAGTATTGAAATTTATATTTAAAATTCAGTTTAGGAATTTAATCTCGACCCATGTAGTTTAAGGAAAGAACCAACATACGCCGTGGTTACACTAAGGCCCTCTAACGTGCGTATCTACGCTGTGACGTCACGAGCATGGCGTGCGCCACTGTCAACAAGTTTAAGTTTAGATTAGTTTTCCCTATGTTTCGTTAAAGAAAACTAGATGTAGGAGAGAATGTTTAAGGGGTAGCTATAGTATTAGTAGAAGAGAGCTAAAAATACGATTGAAAGAAGAAGAGTGAAGAAAATTCTTCACAATATATATATATATATATATATATATATATATATATATATATATATATATATATATATATATATATATATATTTACATATATATTAAAATATACATCTATATACATTTATATATATGTTGTGATATTACGTATAGCATGTCTCCGTTCTCTGTAATTATGTCACTTTTATATATTTATTCTTTTAGTGGTACTCCTTCTTACCACTAGGTTTGTAACACTTGTTTTCCTGTTTTGACCCTTTTGTATCCTTGCCTGTCTTATATTTTTATTACTTTTCGTCATCCTTGTCGCTCATTTAGTTTACTTTGGTTTGTAACATTTTGAGGAGGGCAGAGTCGCTCTCAGGCTACCTTGACGACAACATATTTTGTATACACGGTTAGGACAATCTTCTTCCTATTGTTAATGTAAGTCAGTGTGTTTTCTTTTATTTTGTGTTTCGTTGGTATATTTAATTCAGGTGTTTGTTTAATTGTTTGTCTGTGTGTTCGATCATTGCTTCATATATCTGTGGGTTTAACTTGTGAATTGTTTTTATAAACGTAAATGTCAATGTAACGCTGGTTGTTTCTATTATTAAACTGTTATATTTTGTGATCTGAGTTTTGCCCGTTCCTTCATTGATTGATACTTCTTAAATGTTCTTATTATAAGCTGTAACAGGCTAGGCTAAGGCTTAGTTTATAATAATTGGGGGCCTCTGTCCGGGAGCTGAAACAAGTAAACACACCTGATTAAACTACCAAAGTACTGACAGTTAAAATCGCCGTGAGTGTTCCAACGTACGATAATTCAAGTTTTTATACATTGTGATTATCGAATAGATCTATTACAGTATGTTGCGTGGATTCTTTTCTCCTATTATCTTATAGCGATTTCTCTCGACATTTAAGTCATTCCAATTCATGTTTTCGGACATCGCTATTATAGCTGCGGTCGTATCTAAGTTAATGTAGAAAGTAACCGAGTTCATTTACATTGGTTCGCCTTGTTTCAAATAGTTTTGGGAGAAATATTATTAGAAACTTCGTCTTTATGACATCATGGCATCATATTACCTTAGCGCCGTATAATAGAGTAGGTTTGGAGTTTGACTGGCCTGACATTTCCGTATCTACGCTATTCGAAGCATTTAAGTATTATTGCTTTTCATATCGCTTCATTCGTACAGTTTTGTACCAGTAATTATAATTATTTATTCTTACCAGACTTGCGTAATGGATGAATAGTTCAGTATTACATCACGTGATATATATTACGTATTCTGTAATTGTTTATGCTATTGGGAACACTTCTCTTTGACTTTGCTGCGTTCTCTTGTGAATTTTCAGTCACAATGTTTTCAGTAGACTTATTTTTCAGTGATCCTAAGGGAAAACTTAACACTATAGTGTGTGCTAAAAAGAGTGAATTGTTGGCTTTGGCAGCCAAGTTTGAAGTAACTGTTAGTTCAAGAGACAGGAAAGATGACATTAAAAATGCCATTTTAGATTATCTTGTAGAGGAGGAAAGTGTAGAAGAACACGAGGCTAGGAAATACATGAGTACGAAGAAAGACAGCTCAGACGTTGAGCATATGAGGTTAGCCATACAGTTAGAACAAGCAAAGTTAGAGGTAGATATTGAGAGAGAAAGACACAAGTTGGCCATAGATAAAGAAAGGAAAAAGTATGAGCTAGAAATGGAGAAAGCTAGATTAGATCATGAAGCTAGTCTAACTCAGAATATGGAAATTGAAAGAAGTAGGATTAGTGTAGAACAACGTATAAGACTAATGAACCTAGAATCTAATCAACCACTAAAGTTTGACTTGGCTAAGAGTTTAAAGTTAGTCCCTGAATTTACAGAAACAGATGTAGATTCATTTTTCCGTAATTTCGAAGATATTGCCTCAAATATGAAATGGCCAGTAGATCAATGGGTTTGGTTAATTAAATCCAAAGTCCAGGGTAAAGCTGCTATAGTGGTTAGTAATTTAGTAGGGGAAAGAAATTATACAGTCGTTAAGCAAGCTATTTTAGATGCATACATGGTAACTGCCGAGGGTCTTAGACAAAGATTTAGACAATACATTAAATCAAATGCTCAAACTTGGTATGAATTTGCAAATGAAAAACTAAGATTATTTAATAAATGGCTTAAGGCTGCCAATGTTAATAATTTTGAGGAACTCGTTAACCTGATTGTGACTGAAGAATTCATAAGAAAACTACCACAAAATATTAGAATGCATATTGCTGACCGTGAGGAAGAGGATTTAAAGAAATCTGCTATGTTAGCTGACCATTTTTTCTTGATACACAAAACACACAAAGGTACTGAGATGTTTGTAAAGCAAGGCAAAGCAACAGGGTTCAGTGGTGAGAAAGAGGGTGTTAATTATTGTTCATATTGTAAACAACAAGGTCATGACATAAATGAATGTAAAAACCCAACCTGTAAGAAATCTAAGTTTTTTTGGCTCTAAGCTGTCCGACCCCGATGCTGGTAAATATAAAGACAGTAAATTTAGCGTAAAAGGCAAAGGAGCTATGCATTGTAGTACGCCTGAAAGTGATGCCTTGTTTGCTAATTATATTTCAGAGGGTACAGTAACAATACCCAATGGTACTCCTGTTAAAGTAAGAATCTTGCGTGATACTGGGTCAACCCAAAGCATGGTTTTACATAGCGCAGTGCCTACAATTTCTTTGCTTGATGAAAAGGTACTAGTTAGGGATTTAAGTAACACTAACAGTTTGCCTTTAGCAGAGCTTAACTTAAACTGTGAATTTGTATCTGGTAAAGTAAAGATTGCTGTTATCAACACGCCATTCCCTGTACATGATGTTCAAGTATTACTTGGGAATGATTTAGCTGGTCAACTAACTTTGCCTAACCTTATTTTGTATAATCAGCCACTGGATAATAACTCTAATGATTTGGATATCTTTGAACATTTCATTGAAGAAAGTAATTTCATTAGTGACTCGGGTGAACATGACATTGAGGAAGTAGAAACTGAAGTAGACACTGATCGATGTGACCCGATTGAGAATTTTGTTGGTGTTGTAACAAGGGCAAAAGCCAAACAAGCTGTGAATGAAGGTGTCCCAGATATAGTAAAGACAAACATTCCCTGTACTAATTCTGAATTGATAAACTTACAACGAGCAGATGCGACTTTAACTGATGCACTTAAACAAGCTTCCACTAAGGAAGGTAAGGTACCTGGCTATTACTTTGATAAAGGAGTCCTGTTTAGGCTGTACCGACCTAGAAAGCTGTCATCTAATGATACCTGGGCTAATAAAGAACAACTTGTAGTACCATTAACTTTACGTAAGAATATTTTGAGTGTTGCTCATCAAGCAGATTCCCATTTAGGAGTGTCAAAGACTTTCAAACGTATAGCTAATGATTTCTTTTGGCCAGGTATGAAACATGATGTATTTGAATTTGTTAAAGAGTGTCATGTGTGCCAAGTAGTTGGAAAACCTAACGAGGTAATTCCAAAAGCACCCCTCGTGCCAATTGTAATACCACACGAACCTTTCAGTAAAGTCATAATTGATTGTGTAGGCCCATTGCCAAAAACAAAAAAAGGTAATCAGTATATTTTGACTATACTTTGTCCTACCACTAGATACCCTATTGCAATTCCCCTTGGTAACATTTGTGCTAGAAATATTGTGAAACACCTCCTTAAAGTTTTCACCACTTATGGATTCCCAAAAGAAATACAGAGTGATCGGGGTACTAATTTCACAAGTGACCTTTTCTATGAAACTCTAAGGGAATTTAATGTAAAACATATTCTTGCATCACCATATCACCCACAATCACAAGGTGCTCTTGAAAGACACCATCAGACCTTAAAATCCTTACTTCGAAAATTTTGTATGGAGACTGGAACAGACTGGGATGAGAGTTTAGACTTGATATTATTTGTAATTAGAGAAGTCCCTAATGATTCCTTAGGTATGTCACCATTTGAAATGTTATTTGGACATAAAGTTAGGGGGCCACTACAAGTACTTAAAGATAAAATGTTGAACAATGATACCTTGGATAACGTAACTGTAGGGCAGTATGTCGATAAATTGAAATGTAATTTTGAGAAAGTCCATAATTTTGCATTTAATAACTTAAAAAGTAGTCAAGATGTGATGAAGGAAAATTTTGATCTAAAAACTAAAGTTCGTAAGTTTAAAGAAGGGGATTCTGTACTTGTATATTTCCCTACTCCTAGTTCTCCTCTCCAACATAAATTTTCTGGTCCTTATATAATTCAGAAATGTGTCAATAATAACAATTATATAATCAGTACTCCAGACAGAAGAAAGTCAACCCAATTAGTTCATGTAAATCTTATCAAGAAATATCATGGTAATCCTCCAGTTGCTTTGCATTGTCTATCAGACTCTAATGTATTAGATTTTAAGAAATATAATGCATCAGCACACCAAAGTAAAACCCCATTGCCACATGATGTAGATTTAAATCACTCTAATGATTTTGTTTCTTGGACAGACTCTGCTAACCAGGAAATATTGCAGAATATTCTAGTATATTTACAGCATTTACCCCGAAAGCAGAGGAGCCAGCTAGCAGAATTATTCCGCAAATACAGGAGTATATGTGGGGATGTGCCTCAACGTTGCAGTGATGCTGAACACGACATTGAATTACAACCGGGTACACGACCAATTCGTCAACACTATTACAGGACCAGCCT
>NC_090733.1:63776700-63786700 GCF_036898095.1 Palaemon carinicauda
TTTTTCCTGTGTTTCTCGCAAATCTTGGATTTATTAAGCTTTTCATGGCTTCTCCAACTTCGTCGGCCTCTGATAAGTTGAGTACCATTTCTTTTATGTATAAAAGTAGGATCTTGGTAAATTTTTGAGTGATTAATAGGATTAATCTTTGTTACAAGAGCCGTAGCCTACCGGAGGCGTCATGGACGCTGTCGCTCGCTAGGTATAAGTTTAGTTAGCCAGAGCGACATTCCGGTTGTTTTGCTTTAATAAATTTTAGCTATTTAGCGTTACATAGGATTTCCTTTGGTGCTTTAGTATTATTTTGGCGAAGTATTCGCCAACTCTGGCCTACGCTAGGCCATGTAGCCTAGTCGTTTGGTCCTAGTACTTTCTGCATGATTTTGGTTTTCCGAGTGTATTAAAATTTTATTGAAGCTTTAGGCTGCTTTTTATACATTTAAGATTATGTTGAATATTTCCAAGATAGTATACGAGTGAGTTTCGGTGATTTAGGTAATCGATTCTCTTGGTGCCTAGGCTAAATTGCTTATGGAGCCTTAGTATACTTTCTCATACTCCCTGGTTGCTTTCTTTTCTTCGGAGAAGTTATGCAATCCCTTTCCATCTGTTTAAGCCTTGGGCTTATCCCTAAGTGGTTTATCTGAATTAACTTTCGATAAAACTATACTGGGGTGTTACTGTACCCTCCTGTTCCAGTAAGTCTGGTTTCAGAGTGGGACAGAACAACAGAGTTTTTTAGTCTGAGTCTGTGTTCGTCTGGCTTGGGGTAGAGTCTCCCTCGCTGGCCTGACACAGACATAGGAGGCTTAGCCTCCTTAGGTCACTACCGAAGGTTTCTGTACGAGATGATTCCTTCTTTTGTGATCTACCAGACTAGTCCTTGTTGCTGTTCAAGGGGGAGGATAAGATTCTTTCCCTGGGAGTAGCAACACCTTCCTTGCTTTGGTTCTCTGGGAGCTGGCAAGTATTGCTGGCCTCCCTCCTTGGATCTCCCTTAGGCTAAGATGAGTTTTCTTGGCTGCGGGGATCCTTCACTAAAGCAAGGTTGGTGGGACCCTCTTTTGTCCCTTCCCCCTCTATCTCAGTAATGGCCTAGCCATTACAGTACTGTACATCATTCTACATCTGGACCTAGGATAGGTTAGGATGTGGAATTGACTTCGTCCCTTGCCGGCCGGCAGAGCTGCCGGCCGGCAAGGGTCTTCTGCTTTGAGTGCTGCCCGGACCTCCCTTGGTCCCTCATCCATGCCTGCCTGTAGAACCAGACAGCATTGGTCAGGAAGCCTGAATTAGATTCTCCCCTTCCTTATATGCAATCTTTCGGATTGCCGGGCTTGGAGGTAGTGTACGCTCTTATCCCGGCATCCATTCTGTTTTCTTCTAGTGCTGTACCCGACCCGTCTGCCGGCCTATGAGGCCGGCAGCCGGGCAGTCGTAGTCCTCTTGTTCTTTTGCTGCTGGCTGGCATCGGTTGTGTACCTTTGCCGGCCAGCTAATGTCAGCCCTTGTCTGCCGGTACTACCTTGTGTAGTTGCCGGCCGGCACATGCATTTGAACCAGCGTTCTGCCACCTTATAGCTGTTAAGTAGTATACTTTAAAGCTAGTTATGGTGTGTGCCGGCCGGCAAGTGCCGGCACATAACCTTCTATACTGTACCAGTATTCTTCAGTATAACATATACTGTAAGAAGAAAACTATAGTATAAGTTTTGGTACAGCACTGTGTGTTCTAACACTTTTGTGTTGTCTTGCACAGCCCTTTGCTGTTGCCTTACAGATAAGAAAGTGAGTTCTTTCTTGTCTATTATACAGGATTTTAAAATCATTGCTTAGGTGTGAGCTCCACCTGTTTCCTCTGGAAACTTTGCATTGGTTATTCTAGAAGAGATTAACCATTCGATTTTATTATCTGGAAGGCTGCAACAATTGGTTGTGAAGGAAACACAAGTGTGTGTCTTTCCTTTCTGAATTGTTATGCTATACTATGCATATCCAGTGATACATAGTTCACTTGATACTCATGGAAATTTCTTCTCTTCACAGGAGGACCCTCCTAAGTGCGGAAGTGTTTTCTGCAACGTCCGCAGTAAGAACCTCTGCGGACATGAGTTTTGTAGGAGGCACGCAGCATGCGCTGTCTCCAAGGGTGATCTCCAGTATTGGGACCCTCAGGTATGTACCGTGTGCACTAACCTGATTACTGAGGCCTTTGATTCCCCTAGGACGGCGGAATCAAGGGATATAGCAAGGAAGAAGCTTCGTACCTGGGTAAGGGGCTTCCAGAAGAACACCTCTGGACCTTATCTTCCAAGTGAGAAGATGAGGGCGTATCTTTTCCCTAGGGCATCAGCTGATGCAGTGATTCCCCAGCCTCAAGAGGAGATCCCCCAAGTTCAGATCCAGGTGGATGCTGAAGTCGCGGTCGCTATGCAAGACATCCAGTTGGATGACAGGATGTCTGACGTGGACGAGCGTCTGGAGGAAGACCTCCTCGCAGAAGCCCAGGATGAAGTTCAAGCCCCAGACGTTGTAGAGAAAGAGGTCGACGAGGTGTCGGCTACTCCGGTTCAGATTCCGGAGCCTATTCCCTCAACATCGGCCGCTCTCCCAGTAGAGCTGGGACAGGCCCTCTCCTCCATTTTTGGAATGATCCAACAAATGCAGAAGGAGAATCAGGAGAAGGCGGCTGCAATGGAACTGCGGATGCAGAGCCTTGCAGCATCACATGGGCCCCAGAAAAGGCTCAATGTGAAAGACCTTCCCTTGTGCTCAGATGCTAACCCATGGAGGTATGCTGAGCACATGCCGATGACGACTGGAAAGATCGTCATCTCGGATAAGTTGGGTTCAGTTCCCCTAGAGGAGGTGGAATTCTGGCCCAGCAAGGCGTCATATCTGGACTGTTATGTCCGGCTGAGGAAGGAACCAGCTTCAAAGGAGGAGAAAGAGCCGAAGGAGGTCATAGTGATGGACCATGCTAAGGCTCAAGCTTGCTTTCATCCTCGATGAAAGAGAGGGGCTTCTCGAACTCAAAGGTAGCTGCATTGAGTAAGAAGCTCCCTTCCTTTGTGTCCTCTCCTGCTAGAGCCTTCCCCTTTTTACAGAAAGGGTTTGCGGCTGTACTAAAAGCAGTCGAGGCCGGCAAGCCTTGCCCCTCCCTGGAGGAGTGTAAACCCTTGTCGCTGGCCCTGCCTATGGACCACAAAGACTGGAAGGACGTCCATCTTACGTTCTCAGTTGGGAAGTTGGAGGCTGATATTGCCGGACGTCAGTTCGGCGAGGACCTCCCTAAGCTGTCTGACTTTCTTTTGCGTAGAGAGTTCGAGACAAAAGAAAGACTGGCTGCCTCAATGTCTCTTCAGACTACTCTTGAGACGATGGCAAGTGACCCCAAGGTCCATGAAATGTTCATGGTAGTGGCCAAGACTCATCTGGCCACAGTGACGAAGGATCTTTATGGCTTCGTCAAGGCAAGGAGAGCTTGTAGGGAGTTCGTGTTCACCTCGGCCACGGTGAGGCACGAGCCAAGGAAACTAATCTCCTCCAACATTTGGGGCAAAGACCTTTTCCCTACCGATTTGGTCAAAGAAGTTGTTGATAAGGCTGCCGTGTAGAATAGAAATCTTCTCCAGAAGTGGGGCCTGGCTATCAAAAGAAAGTCTTCCCCGGATGAGGGTCCTCAACCAAAGAGGAAGACTATGAGGACTAGGCTACCGTCTCGGCCAGCCAAGCCTCTTAGACAGCAACAGCAACTGCAATTGCCATTGCCTTCAGTGCCCCAGATGGTGGCACAAACCCCGACCACATTTCAGTGGGTACCCCAGGCTGTGTCGACACAGTCCACGGCATTCACCCCAACGTTCGAATGGCAGTCTACTTCCTTTTGAGCAAAGCCTAGAGGAGCAGCCAGAGGCTCGTCTAGGCGCCCCTCAAGGTGAAGGGGACTCAGGGGTGGTCGCGGTTAGGGAGGCAAGACCTCAGGACGGCAGTCCAAGTGAGATGATGCCGGTAGGAGGGAGACTTCAGAATTTTCGGGATCGGTGGACCTTCGATCCCTGGGCCCACAGCCTACTCAAGAATGGACTGGGCTGGAGCTGGTACAGCACTCCACCCCCGTGCCCTCGGTTTTTCCAACACTCCACCCCCGTTCTGGAGGAGTACGTTCAAGAACTGTTGGAGAAAAAAGTGATCCGAAGGGCGAAGTCCATCAAATTCCAAGGGAGGCTGTTTTGTGTTCCCAAGAAAGACTCGGAAAAGCTCATAGTCATTCTGGACTTGTCGCCACTCAACAAGTTCATAGTGAATTGCAAATTCAAGATGCTAACACTGCAACACATAAGGACCTTACTGCCCAAGAGGGCATATTCCGTCTCTATAGACTTGTCAGACGCCTATTGGCACGTTCCAATCAACCGTCGACTCTCCCCCTACCTAGGGTTCAGGCTACAACGAAGACTATACGCCTTCAGAGCCATGCCATTTGGGCTAAATATAGCCCCAAGGATTTTCACGAAGCTTGCGAGCGTAGCTCTCAAACAATTACGCCTAAAGGGAATTCAGGTAGTAGCCTACCTGGACGACTGGCTGGTGTGGGCAGCATCCGAGACAGAATGCTTGCAAGCTTCCAGTCAAGTGATCCAGTTCCTAGAGTACCTAGGCTTCAAGATCAACAGAAAAAAGTCTTGACTTTCTCCATCTCAAAAGTTCCAGTGGCTGGGAATCCACTGGGACCTAATGTCACACCGTTTCTCCATTCTGGCGAAGAAAAAGAAGGAGATAGCGGGTTCTGTCAAGAGACTTCTAGATTCCGAAAGGATATCAAGACGCGAACAGGAGAGGGTACTGGGCTCTCTCCAGTTTGCTTCGGTGACAGACCCAGTGCTAAGAGCACAGCTAAAGGATGCAACCGGAGTTTGGAGAAGTTATGCATCAAATGCGCGAAGAGATCTGAGAAGACCAGTTCCGCTTCGGCTACGTACTCTTCTCAGGCCTTGGTCCCAAGCCAGACATCTAAAGAAGTCGGTTCTTCTTCAGCCACCTCCCCCGTCGGTGACGATTCACTCAGACGCCTCGAAGGAGGGATGGGGAGGTCACTCTCATCGGAAAAAAGTCCAGGGGACTTGGTCCAAGCTATTCAAGACCTTTCACATAAACTTTCTAGAAGCTATGGCAGTGCTCCTTACCTTAAAGAAAGTCTCCCCACGTCACTCGATCCACATAAGGTTGGTGATGGACAGCGAGGTAGTTGTGAGATGCTTGAATCGACAAGGATCGAAGTCACCACCTCTCAACCAGGTGATGTTGGCCATCTTCCGATTGGCGGAAAAGAAGAAGTGGTACCTGTCGGCAGTTCACCTTCAAGGAGTCCGCAATGTGACAGCGGACGCTCTATCCAGGTTCACACCGATAGAGTCGGAATGGTCCTTAGACGCAGGATCATTCTCCTTCATTCTGAATCAAGTCCCAGAACTGCAGATAGACCTCTTTGCGACGAAAGACAACAAGAAGTTGCCCCTGTACGTGTCCCCGTACGAGGACCCCTTAGCGGAAGCAGTGGACGCGATGTCCCTCGACTGGAACAGATGGTCCAGGATTTATCTGTTCCCTCCTCACAACCTCCTGTTGAGGGTCCTCAACAAACTGAGATTCCTCAAGGGGGTAGCGGCAATAGTGGCCCACAAGTGGCCGAACAGCGTGTGGTTCCCCCTGGCATTGGAACTACGGCTGAAGTTTGTACCGCTACCAGATCCAGTTCTGACCCAGCGAGTCCAGAAGTCGACTGTCTGCGCTTCATTACAGGAAAACCCGGACCCTGCAGCTCATGATTTTCTCTCCCTAGCGGTGAGAAAGCGTTTCGGGATTTCGAAAGCCAGCATAGACTTCCTAGAGGAATATAAGTGCAAATCTACTAGAAGGCAATATGAGTCATATGGAGAAAATGGGTGGCCTTTGTCAAGGCGAAGAATCCGCAGGAGATCTCGACAGACTTCTGCTTATCTTTCTTCATCCACCTCCATGGTCAAGGGTTGGCAGCTAACACGATTTCAGCGTGTAAGTCTGCTTTGACAAGACCCATTCTATATGCCTTCCAGGTCGACCTAGGTAACGAGATCATTAATAAAGTTCCGAAAGCCTGCGCTAGGCTCAGACCTTCAGCACCTCCAAAGCCCATTTCATGGTCTTTAGACAAAGTTCTTCATTTCGCTTCTCTGTTGAGCAATGAGGAGTGTGCGTTAAAGGATTTGACACAAAAAGTTATTTTCCTATTTGCACTCGCGTCAGGGGCCAGGGTTAGTGAGATTGTAGCCCTCTCAAGAGAGGCAGGTCGTGTTCAGTTCCTGGATGGGGGAGAACTGAACCTGTTTCCGGATCCTACGTTTCTCGCCAAGAATGAGTTACCCACCAACAGGTGGGGTCCCTGGAGAATCTGCCCTCTGAAAGAAGATGCATCTCTATGTCCAGTAGAATGCCTAAAGGTCTATCTTCATAGAACTTCAGACTTCAAGGGTGGTCAACTATTCAGGGGAGAAACATCAGGCTCAAATTTATCTCTGAATCAACTCAGAGCGAAAATCACATATTTTATTCGCAGAGCGGATCCTGACAGTACACCCGCAGGTCACGATCCGAGGAAAGTTGCCTCATCCTTAAATTTCTTTAATTGTATGGATTTTGAACATCTCCGTTCATACACTGGCTGGAAGTCTTCCAGAGTGTTCTTTCGCCACTATGCGAAGCAAGTAGAGGAACAAAAGAGATCTGTGGTAGCAGTGGGTCGCGTCGTTAACCCTACTGTTTAACTCTGCGAGGAACAGTGGTTTCAATTGGGACGATTAATTCCAGGGTGAGTGTGTAGTTACATACTGTACTACAAACTAAGTGAGGGCACTGAGTTGCCCACGTAGACTGTTCCATTTCCAAAGGTGAACTTAGCATAAGTGCAGACATGTGTGCCGAGCGTTTCTAACGCTAATGTGATTGGTTTGTAATACAGACTTTTATGACTTTGATACCTCGGTATCTTAAAAGTGGCATTTAATGTTTTTTCTTTCAGATAAACAAGTTCTGTTTACTATCATATTTATGCTTAAAGTTTTGGGTTATCCTCTTCTTATATATATATATATATATATATATATATATATATATATATATATATATATATATATATATATATATATATATATATATATATATATATATATATATGTTGTTAACCTGTCTATTTATTGTCTGTCAATAAACTTGTTCTTGAGAACCTTGCGTCTCCTTCACCTGTGTCAATTAATTGGTATAATTGAGCATTCATTCTATGTACCTTATCTGGGATAATTCTAATAGAATTGTTCCTTTATGCAAGCTATGTTACATTAGTTTATGCTTTCCCTTAACGGGAGGACTCCGTCCCATAAGGGGACGGTGGCGGTTTTACAAGTTTCCTCCTATGCGGATATAAACCTTTGTCCAATACAAGTATTGTGTGGAGAACTGGTCGATATTTCATATTGACGCAGTGGTTCTTTTCAAACTATGCTTCACTTAATATAGGGTGAGACCACTATATTAGCTTGCCTGGTATTCATACATAGGTATATGTACTCTTCGAGACTTTTCCAGAGTCTAGTAGGACTCTTCCCTGTAGGGGGCAGGAAGCTCTAACATGGTTTTTAGTTAGTTAAAAAGATGTATAACGGTAACATATTAGATCTCTAGGTCTAGTCGACCGGGGAAAAATTACCTCCGGGGAGTACGGCACGTTCTGAGAATCCACAGATACAGTAATGCTCTGGTATACTTCCATCAGGACGACATGGCTTGAGCCCAAAAAACGGATTTTGAGCGAAGCGAAAAATCTATTTTTGGGTGAGATGGCCATGTTGTCCTGATGGACCCGCCCTTCCCTTTCTATGAAAGGGCTGTAGGACCGGGTATTGATGGTATCCTGGGAAATGATATGCTGGATAGTGAAGGATGGGAGCTGTTCCCTATATTATCAGTAAATGCTAGTCCCGTGGCTGTAATGACTCGGTCCACAGCAAAAGCTGCTAATTTACTTGATGTGGAGAGCGATGATGACTTAATTTTAAGTAGTGTAGAGTTAGATGTTTTAAGGCCCGGTCCAGTAGAGAGTAGTTGTAATGATGTAGTTAATATGTAACTTGATTGGGACAGAGCTGCTTTTATTAAAGCTCAAAAAGATGAATTTAATTTTGACTTGGACGATGTTGAGGATCTGACTAAACCTAGGTTTGGAGTTGTAAAGGGCTTATCATATAGGTTTAGTCGCCCCGCATCTGATAATTTGAATAAAACTGGTTGGGTGGAACAGATTGTGATACCTTCTCAATTCAGAAATTCTGTTTTGGAGTTAGCTCATACTAATTTTTTCAGGTCATTTGGGTGTGTTAAAAACTTTTCATAGCCTGGCTAGGTATTTTTGGTGGCCTGGAATTAAATTGAGTGTGAAGCAGTTTATCAGAGAGTGTGAGACTTGTCAGGTTATGGGTAAACCAAATCAGGGGATCCCTAAAGCCCCGTTGCATCCCATACCTGCTATAGGTGATCCTCTTTCTGAGCTAGTAATTGATGTGGTAGGTCCCTTACCTAAAACTAAAACAGGTTACGTATATTTACTAACCATCATGGATAGAGCCTCTCGCTTTGCTGAAGCTATACCTATGTGTTTGTCTTTGAAAAATTAATGGATTTCTTTTCCAGGTATGGTCTCCCTCGTGTAATTCAGACCGACTGCAGGACAAATTTAACGAGTAAGATATTTAGGGGTAAGTGTGCTGAACTGGCCATTCAGCACGTTACCAGCGTACATTATCACCCGGAGAGTCAAGTAGTGGTGGAAAGGTTCCACTAAACCCTCAAGTCTGTCCTGAAGAAACATTGTTATGATCATGATAGTGACTGGGAGAAAGCCCTCCCTTTTGCCCTCTTTGCTATCAGGAATCACCCTAACTCTTCCACTGGTGTAGCTCCTTTCGAGTTGGTATTTAGGCACAAGGTTCGTAGACCATTGGAAATTGTTTTTGAAATGCTCATATCCAACCGGAAGGGGAAAATAAATGTAAAGAGGATTGTGGAAGACTTGAAGGGAAGAATGGTTAGTGCCTGGAAGTTTGCCAGGGAAAATTTGGAATGGTCCCAGTCAGTAATGAAGAACAGCTTTGACAAAAAGGTAAAGGTACAGTCATTTGAACCTGGGGAGTTGGTTCTTGTGCTGAGTATGGACACGGATAGTTTTCTCAAACCAAGATATAAGGGCCCTTGGAAGGTTTTGAGGAAACTGTCAGAGGTTAACTATGAAATTGAAGCTCCCGGTTCAAGCCGTAAATGTAGGATATTTCATGTTAATCGTCTGAAACCTTATATTGGTAAGCAAGGTGATCCATTAGCGATTGTATCCGAGCCTATGTCTGTGGTATTGGATGTGCCTCCCGAGGACTCTGACTAGTTAAGGTGTCAGTTTCCTTCGGATGCATTGGGTGAAAATATGCAAAATTTGGAGATGTTAAAAAGTAGGTTAGATCATCGGGATGTTAACAAACAGGAAGATGTACTTAATTTAATTTATTCCTTTGCAGATATTTTTCAGGATGCTCCAGGTAGGACAAATATTTTAAGTCATGACATTGATGTAGGTGATGCTTCCCCTGTGAAGCATAGTTCTTACTGGCTGAATCCAATAAAATGGGATTTGGTCAGTAAGGAGATAGAGTATATGTTGAAACATAACCTTATTCAACCATCTGTAAGTCCTTGGAGTTCTCCTATTGTACTAGTAAAGAAAGCAGACGGTATGTTGCGCATGTGTGTGGACTACTGTAAAGTGAACGCCAATACGAAAAATTATTCTTTTCCTCTCCCTCGTATTGATGATTGTCTGGATCGGATTGGTTCTGCCAAATTTATTTCTAAGTTGGATCTTTTAAAGGGTTATTTGGAGGTTCCTTTGTCCGACTGAACTCGTGTAATATCCGCCTTTGTC
>NC_090733.1:63799200-63800665 GCF_036898095.1 Palaemon carinicauda
ACCGACTTCTTTAAAGGCTTTAGTCACAGCCCCAAACGAACTCGGTGGCACTTGATCATCCAAGATTTTGGCGCGAGGATCGGGTATTTACCAGGGAAAGCAAATATCATTGCTGGTGCATTATCACGCAACCCCGTGTCATCTTGTACGGAGCCATTAGCTGAATTAATAGATATATCAACATCCATGCCTATTGTTAAAACTGTATCTGAACAGGAAGATCTGGGCTGGAGCGCTGAATTATTACAGACTGAGCAAAGAAAAGATCAGAAATTAGAAAAAATCATAAATGCTTTGAAAGGAAATCCTAAGGAAAAGGAATACATAAAGTATACGCAGCAGAATTATATAATCAGGGACAATATTCTGTGTAGATCCGTGACAAGGAAAACTCGCAATACACCACAGGTGACTAACGACCAGGTAGTGGTACCAGTCTCACTTATAGCCACTGTCCTAAATTGGTTGCATGCAAATCCATTGCATGAACACCCGGGGTTCTCCATAATGTCACAGAAAGCCAAATCATTGTTTTATTGGCATACGATGCTTACAGATATAAAAAAACACACAACTAATTGTCGCACTTGTCAGGAAAACAAAGGGCACACGAAAACACCTGTCAGCCTAATGGCTTATCCCGTGCCCAATCAACCCTTTGAAAGAATACATTCAGATTTATTAATAGGATTTTACGAGTCAGACAGAGGAAATAAGCACCTCTTAGTAATTGTAGATGCTTTGACTCAATATACAGAACTGATAGCGCTTAAAACTAAAACTGCAATTGAATGCGCTAGGAAGTTTTACGAGTGTTACATTTGTAAACATGGAATTCCACACATGATAATCTGAGACTCGGGTGGAGAATTTAATAATCATTTCCTTAACTCATTGTGTGAATTCCTTAGCATAAAGAAAATCAATACCTTGATCTATCACCCAGAGTCGAATGGGCTAGTGGAAAGAGCGAATAGGAAGGTTTTAAACATATTAAGATTAACACCAGGGGGATCAGACCCCAACTGGGATATTGCAATACCTGCGGTACTAAGTACTTTGAATCACTCATATCATGTATCAATTAAAATGTCGCCGCACGAGGCATTGTATGGTACCCCAGTTAGAACGCCTTTCCATGTATTAACGCCTACAACTAATTTATCAAATCCTTTAAAGGAAGTTATAAATGCAAGCAAAAGTCGTTATGATATCCTTCGAAAGAATTTAGAAGAATCACAAATCATAATGAAAAGGAATCATGATAAAATAGCGAAGCCAACTAAAACATGTACCGTGGGTGATAATGTATACATACAGGTAAATGTATGTAAAGGACTCAATTACAAACTAACACCTAAGTTTGAAGGCCCATTTAACATTTTGGAAACATTAACGGCCAATAGATTTAGAGTTCAAAACGTATCCCAACCCACTGATGAGAGAATTGTACCATTGGCTCACA
>NC_090733.1:63813665-63821165 GCF_036898095.1 Palaemon carinicauda
GCCGGCCGGCAAGGGTCTTCTGCTTTGAGTGCTGCCCGGACCTCCCTTGGTCCCTCATCCATGCCTGCCTGTAGAGCCAGATGGCATTGGTCAGGAAGCCTGAATTAGATTCTCCCCTTCCTTATATGCACTCTTTTGGATTGCCGGGCTTGGAGGTAGTTTACGCTCTTATCCCGGCATCCATTCTGTTTTATTCTAGTGCTGTACCCGACCCGGCTGCCGGCCTATGAGGCCGGCAGCCGGCCAGTCGTAGTCCTCTGGTTCTTTTGCTGCTGGCTGGCATCGGTTGTTTACCTTTGCCGGCCGGCAAATGTCAGCCCTTGTCTGCCGGTCGCTAGGAGCAGTGGCCGGCAGCCGGGTGCTACCTTGTGTAGCCGTCATTGGCTGTTGCCGGCCGGCATTTACTGCCGGCTGGCACATGCATTTGAACCAGCGTTCTGCCGCCTTATAGCTGTTAAGTAGTATACTTTAAAGCCAGTTATGGTGTGTGCCGGCCGGCACACCACCTTCTATACTGTACCAGTATTCTTCAGTATAACATATACTGTAGGAAGAAAACTATAGTATAAGTTTTGGTACAGCACTGTGTGTTCTAACACTTTTGTGTTGTCTTGCACAGCCCTTTGGTGTTGCCTTACAGATAAGAAAGTGAGTTCTTTCTTGTCTATTATCCGGTTTTTTAAAATCATATCTTAGGTGTGAGCTCCACCTGTTTCCTCTGGAAATTTTTCATTGGTTACTCTAGGACAGATTAACCATACGATTTTATTATCTGGAAGGCTGCAACAATTGGTTGTGCGGGAAAACACAAGTGTGTGTCTTTCCTTTCTGATTTGTTATGCTAACTGTGCATATCCAGTGATATGTAGTTCACTTGATACTCATGGAAATTTCTTCTCTTTGCAGGAGGTACGTCCGAAGTGCGGAAGTGCTTTCTGCAACGTCTGCAGTAAGAACTTCTGCGGACATGAGTTATGTAGAAGGCACGCAGCATGCGCTGTCTCCAAGGGTGATCTCCGGTATTGGGACCCCCAGGTATGTACCGTGTGCTCTAACCTGATTACTGAGGCTTTTAATTCCCCTAGGACAGCGGAATCTAGGGATATAGCTAGGAAGAAGCTTCGCACCTGGGTAAGGGGCTTCCAGAAGAACACCTCTGGATCTTATCTTCCAAGTGAGAAGATGAGGGCTTACCTTTTCCCTAGGGCATCAGTTGATGCAGTGATTCCCCAGCCTCAAGAGGAGATTCCCCTAGTTCAGATCCAGGTGGATTCTGAAGTGGCGGTCGCCTTGCAAGACATCCAGTTGGACGACAGGATGTCAGACGTGTCCGAGCGTCTGGAGGAAGACCTCCTGGCAGGAGGCCAGGATGAAGATCAAGCCCCAGACATTGTAGAGGAAGAAGCCGACGAGGTGTCGGCTACTCCGGTTCTGAACCCTGAACCTATTCCCTCAACATCGTCCGCTCTCCCAGTAGAGCTGGGACAGGCCCTCTCCTCCATTGTTGGAATGATCCAACAAATGCAGAAGGAGAATATGGAGAAGGCGGCTGCAATGGAACTGCAGATGCAGAAGCTTGCAGCATCACGTGGGCCCCAGAAAAGGCTCAATGTGAAAGACCTTCCCTTGTGCTCAGATGCTAACCCGTGGAGATATGCTGAGCACATGCCGATGACGACTGGAAAGATCGTCATGTCGGATAAACTGGGATCAGTTCCCCTTGAGGAGGTGGAATTCTGGCCCAGCAAAGGGTCATATCCGGACTGTTATGTCCGGTCGAGGAAGGAACCAGCTTCAAAGGAGGAGACAGAGCCGAAGGAGGTCATAGTGATGGACCATGCTAAGGCTCAAGCTTTGCTTTCATCTTCGATGAAAGAGAGGGGCTTCACAAACTCAAAGGTAGCTGCATTGAGTAAGAAGCTCCCTTCCTTTGTGTCCTCTCCTGCTAGAGCCTTCCCCTTTTTGCAGAAAGGGTTTGCGGCTGTATTAAAAGCAGTCGAGGCTGGCAAGCCTTGCCCCTCCCTGGAGGAGTGTAAACCCTTGTCGCTGGCCCTACCCATGGACCACAAGGACTGGAAGAACGTCCATCTTACCTTCTCAGTCGGGAAGTTGGAGGCTGATATTGCCGGACGTCAGTTCGGTGAGAACCTCCCTAAGCTGTCTGACTTTCTTTTGCGGAGAGAGCTCGAGGCAAAAGAAAGACTGGCTGCCTCAATGTCTCTTCAGACCACTCTTGAGACGATGGCAAGTGACCCCAAGGTCCATGAAATGTTCATGGTAGTGGCCAAGACTCATCTGGCCACAGTGACGAAGGATCTTTACAGCTTCGTCAGGGCGAAGAGAGCTTGTAGGGAGTTCGTGTTCACCTCGGCTACGGTGAGGCACGAGCCAACGAAACTAATCTCTTCCAACATTTGGGGCAAAGACCTTTTCCCTACCGAATTGGTCAAAGAAGTTGTGGATAAGGCCGCCACGGAGAATAGAAATCTTCTCCAGAAGTGGGGCCTGTCTATCAAGAGAAATTCTTCCCCGGATGAGGGTCCCCAACGAAAGAGGAAGACTAAAAGAACTAGGCTACCGTCTCGGCCAGCCAAGCGAGTTGAACAGCAACAGTAACAGCAATTGCCGATGCCTTCAGTGCCCCAGATGGTGGCACAAACCCCGACCACTTTCCAGTGGGTACCCCAGGCCGTGTCGACGCAGTCCCCGGCATTCAACCCAACGTTCGAAGGGCAGTCAACTTCCTTTCGAGCAAAGCCTAGAGGAACAACCAGAGGCTCGTCTAGGCGCCCCTCAAGGGGAAGGGGATTCAGGGGTGGTCGCGGTCAGGGAGGCAAGACCTCTGGACAACAGTCCAAGTGAGGTGATACCGGTAGGAGGGAGACTTCAGAATGTTCGGGATCGGTGGACCTTCGATCCCTGGGCCCACAGCCTACTCAAGAATGGACTGGGCTGGAGCTGGTACAGCACTCCACCCCCGTGCCCTCGGTTTTTCCAACACTCCACCCCCGTTCTGGAGGAGTACATCCAAGATTTGTTGGAGGAATAAAGTGATCCGAAGGGTAAAGTCCCTCAAATTCCAAGGGAGGCTGTTTTGTGTTCCCAAGAAGGACTCGGGAAAAACTCAGAGTCATTCTGTACTTGCCGCCACTCAACAAGTTCATATTGAACTGCAAGTTCAAGATGCTAACACTGCAACACATAAGGACCTTACTGCCCAAGAGGGCATATACCGTCTCCATAGACTTGTCAGACGCCTATTGGCACGTTCCAATCAACCGTCGACTCTCCCCCTACCTAGGGTTCAGGCTACAACGAAGACTATACGCCTTCAGAGCCATGCCATTCGGGCTAAATATAGCTCCAAGGATCTTCACGAAGCTTGCGAGCGTAGCTCTCAAATAATTACGCCTAAAGGGAATTCAGGTAGTAGCCTACCTGGACGACTGGCTGGTGCGGGCAGCTTCCAAAACAGAATGCTTGGAAGCTTCCATTCATGTGATCCAGTTCCTAGAGTTTCTAGGCTTCAAGATCAACAGAAAAAAGTCTCAACTTTCTCCATCTCAAAAGTTCAAGTGGCTGGGAATCCACTGGGACCTAATGTCACACCGTTTCTCCATCCCGGCGAAGAAAGGAAGGAGATAGCGGGTTCTGTCAAGAGACTTCTAGATTCCGAAAGGATATCAAGACGCGAGCTGGAGAGAGTACAAGGTTCTCTCCAGTTTGCTTCGGTGACAGACCCGGTGCTAAGAGCACAGCTAAAGGATGCAACCGGAGTTTGGAGAAGTTATGCATCAACGCGCGAAGAGATCTGAGAAGACCAGTTCCGTTTCGTCTACGTACTCTTCTCAGGCCTTGTTCCTAAGCCAGACATCTAAAGAAGTCGGTTCTTCTTCAGCCACCTCCCCCGTCGGTGACAATTCACTCAGACGCCTCGAAGGAGGGATGGGGAGGTCACTCTCATCGGAAAAAAGTCCAGGGGACTTGGTCTAAGCTATTCAAGACCTTTCTCATAAACTTTCTAGAAGCTATGGCAGTGCTCCTTACCTTAAAGAAAGTCTCCCCGCGTCACTCGATCCACATATAGTTGGTGCTGGACAGCGAGGTAGTTGTGAGATGCTTGAATCGACATGGATCAAGGTCACCACCTCTCAACCAGGTGATGTTGGCCATCTTCCGATTGGCGGAAAAGAAGTGGTACCTGTGGGCAGTTCACCTTCAAGGAGTCCGCAATGTGACAGCGGACGCTCTATCCAGGTTCACACCGATAGAGTCGGAATGGTCTCTAGACGCAGGATCATTCTCCTTCATCTTGAGTCAAGTCCCAGAACTGCAGATAGACCTCTTTGCGACGAAAGACAACAAGAAGTTGCCCCTGTACGTGTCCCCGTATGAGGACCCCTTAGCGGAAGCAGTGGACGCGATGTCCCTCGACTGGAACAGGATTTATCTGTTCCCTCCTCACAACCTTCTGTTGAGGGTCCTCAACAAACTGAGATCCTTCAAGGGGGTAGCGGCAATAGTGGCCCACAAGTGGCCAAACAGCGTGTGGTTCCCCCTGGCATTGGAACTACGGCTGAAGTTTGTACCGCTACCAGATACAGTTCTGACCCAGCGAGTCCAGAAGTCTACTGTCTGCGCTTCATTACAGAAAACCCGGACCCTGCAGCTCATGATTTTCTCTCCTTAGCGGTGAAAAAGCGTTTCGGGATTTCGAAAGCCAGCATAGACTTCCTAGAGGAATGTATGTGCAAATCTACTAGAAGGCAATAAAGTTTCGAAAGCCTGCGCTAGGCTCAGACCTTCAGCCCCTCCAAAGCCCATTTCATGGTTTTTAGACAAAGTTCTTCATTTCGCTTCTCTGTTGAGCAATGAGGAGGGTGCGTTAAAGGATTTGACCCAAAAAGTTATTTTCGTATTTGCACTCGCGTCCGGGGCCAGGGTTAGTGAGATTGTAGCCCTCTCGAGAGAGGAAGGTCGTGTTCAGTTCCTGGATGGGGGAGAACTGAACCTGTTTCCGGAGCCTGCTTTTCTCGCCAAGAATGAGTTACACACCAACAGGTGGGGTCCCTGGAGAATCTGCCCTCTGAAAGAAGATGCATCTCTATGTCCAGTAGAATGCCTAAAGGTCTATCTTCATAGAACTTCAGACTTCAAGGGTGGTCAACTATTCAGGGGAGAAACATCAGGCTCAAATTTATCACTGAATCAACTCAAGGCGAAAAATCACATATTTTATTCGCAGAGCGGATCCTGACAGTACACCCGCAGGTCACGATCCGAGGAAAGTTGCTTCATCCTTAAATTTCCTTAATTGTATGGATTTTGAACATCTTCGTTCATACACTGGCTGGAAGTCTTCCAGAGTGTTCTTTCACCACTATGCGAAGCAAGTGGAGCAACTAAAGAGTTCTTTGGTAGCAGTGGGTTGCGTCGTTAACCCTGCTGTTTAACTCTGCGAGGAACAGTGGTTTTAATTGGGACGATTAATTCCAGGGTGAGTGAGTAGTTACATACTGTGCTACAAACTAAGTGAGGGCACTTAGGTACCCACGTTGACTGTTCCACTTCCAAAGGTGAACCTAGCAAAAGTGCAGACATGTGTGCCGAGTGTTTCTAACGCTAATGTCACTGATTAGTAATACAGACTTTTATGACTTTGATACTTCGGTATGTTAAAAGTGGCACTAATGTTTTTCTTTCAGATAAACAAGTTTCTGTTTACTATCATACTTATGCTTTGAGTTTTGGTTATCCTCTTCTTATATATATATATATATATATATATATATATATATATATATATATATATATATATATATATATATATATATATATATATATATTATATATATATATATATATATATATATATATATATATATATATATATATATATATATATATATAATTGTTGTTAACCTGTCTGTTTATTGTCTGTCAATAAACTTGTTCTTGAGAACCTTGCGCCTCCTTCACCTGTGTCAATTTATTGATATAATTGAGCATTCATTCTATGTATATTTATCTGGGATAACTCTAATAGATTGTTCCTTTATGCAAGCTATGTTGCATTGGTTTATGCTTTCCCTTAGCGGGATGATTCCACCCCATAAGGGGATGGTGGCGGATTTACAGCTTCCACCTATGCGGATATAAACCTTTGTCCAATACAAGTATTGTGCGGAGAACTGGTCGATATTTCATATTGACGCAGTGGTTCTTTACAAACAATGCTTTACTTAATATAGGGTGAGACCACTATATTAGCTTGCCTGGTATTCATACATAGGTATATGTACTCTTCGAAACTTTTCCAGAGTCTAGTAGGACTCTTCCCTGTAGGGGGCAGGAAGCTCTAACATGGTTTATAGTTAGTTGAAAAGATGTATAACGGTAACATCTTAGGTCTCTAGGTTTAGTCGACCGGGAAAAATTACCTCCGGGGAGTACGGCATGTTCTGAGAATCCACAGATACAGTAATGCTCTGGTATACTTCCATCTGGACGACATGGCTTGAGCCCAAAAAACGGATTTTGAGCGAAGCGAAAAATCTATTTTTGGGTGAGATGGCCATGTCGTCCTAATGGACCCGCCCTTCCCTTTCTATGAAAGGGTTGTAGGACCCCTCCCTACATACAGTATCTGTAGCACCTCGTGTATCGCTACAAGGAATACAGATGGCGCCAGGATTGGCGCCAGGCACGCTTACGAAACGGGAGAAGAGGGAGCCTTGGGAGCGGCTCCCCCTTTTTCTTTCTCGTTTTTGTTTTCTTGCCAATTGACCCCTTCGATGTTCTATCTCTGTTTGGGGTGCAGATTGCCATGTGGCGTGTCAAGAATACGTCCTCTGATATGTCGCGATATCCCTTTCATTAGGGATATTCGCTCCAGGAGTTAGAATTCTGGGTACCTTAAGGTAAATTCTCTGGGAATATCGCCGTAGTTGTAATATACCCTAGGAAGATACCCTATAGGAACTTCCATCAGGACGACATGGACATCTCACCCAAAAATAGATTTTTCGCTTCGCTCAAAATCCGTTATATATATATTTATATATATATAGATATATTTACATATATATATGTATATATAAATATATATATATATATATATATATATATATAAATATATATATATATATATATATATATATATATATATATATATATATATATATATATATATATATATATATATATATATATATATATATATATATGTATGTGTATATAAAAATATATACACTTATATATATATATATATATATATATATATATATATATATATATATATAACTAAATATATATGTACATATATAAATATATATAAATATATATATATATATATATATATATATATATATATATTTATATACATATAAATATGTATAAATATATATATATATATAATATATATATATATATATATATATATATATATATATATATATATATTTATTTATATGCATATATAAGTATACATATATATATATA
>NC_090733.1:63851165-63856165 GCF_036898095.1 Palaemon carinicauda
AGTAAGTCTGGTTCAAAGAGGGACAGAACAACAGAGTTTTTTAGTCTGAGTCTGTGTTTGTCTGGCTTGGGGTAGAGTCTCCCTCGCTGGCCTGACACAGACAAAGGTGGCTTAGCCTCCTTAGGTCACTACCGAAGGTTTCTGTGGATATGATTCCTTCTTTTGTGATCTACCAGACTAGTCCTTGTTGCTGTTCTCGGGGGAGGATAAGTTTCTTTCCCTGGGAGTAGCAACACCTTCCTTGCTTTGGTGCTCTGGGAGCTGGCAAGTATTGCTGGCCTCCCCCCTTGGATCTCCCTTAGGCTGAGATAAGTTTCTTGGCTGCGGGGGATCCGTCACTAAAGCAAGGTTGGTAGGACCCTCTTTTGTCCCTTCCTCCTCTATCTCCGTAATGGCCTAGCCATTACAGTACTGTACGTCGTTCTACATCTGGACCTAGATTACGTTAGGATGTGGAATTGACTCAGCCCCTTGCCGGCCGGCAAGGGTCTTATATTTTGAGTGCTGCCCGGACCTCCCTTGGTCCCTCATCCATGCCCGCCTGTAGAGCCAGACGGCATTGGTCAGGAAGCCTGAATTAGATTCTCCCCTTCCTTATATGCACTCGTTCGGATTGCCGGGCTTGGAGGTAGTGTACACTCTTATCCCGGCATCCATCCTATTTTTCTTCTAGTGCTGTACCCGACCCGGCTGCCGGCCTCATAGGCCGGCAGCCGGGTGGGTGTAGTCCTCTGGTTCTTTTGCTGCCGGCCGGCATCGGTCCTGTACCTTTGCCGGACGGCTAATGTCAGCCCTTGTCTGCCGGTCACCAAGAGTGTGGCCGGCAGCTGGGTACTACCTTGTGTAGTTGCCGGCCGGCAGCCATTGCCGGCCGGCATTGGCTGTTGCCGGCCGGCAGTTGCTGCCGGTCGGCACAGGCATTTGAACCAGAGTTCTGCCGCCTTATAGCTGTTAAGTAGTATACTTTAAAGCTAGTTGTGGTGTGTGCCGGCCGGCACGTATCCTCCTATACTGTTCTAGTATTCTTCAGTATAACATATACAGTAAGAAGAAAACTATAGTATGGGTTTTGGTACAGCACTGTGTGTTCTAACACTTTTGTGTTTTCTTGCACAATCCTTTGCTGTTGCCCTACAGATAGGAAAGTGATTTCTTTCCTGTCTATTATCCAGGATTTTAAAATCATTGCTTGGGTGTGAGCTTCACCTGTTTCCTCTGGAAACTTTGCATTGGTTACTCTAGAAGAGATTAACCATTTGATTTTATTATCTGGAAGGCTGCAACAATGGTTGTGAGGGAAACACAAGTGTGTGTCTTTCCTTTATGAATTGTTATGCTATACTATGCGTATCCAGTGACACATAGTTCACTTGATACTCATGGAAATTTCTTCTCTTTACAGGAGGACCCTCCGAAGTGCAGAAATGTTTTCTGCAACGTCCGCAGCAAGAACCTCTGCGGACATGAGTTTTGTAGGAGACACGCAGCATGCGCTGTCTCCAAGGATGATCTCCAGTATTGGGACCCTCAGGTATGTACTGTGTGCACTAACCTGATTACTGAGGCCTTTGATTCCCCTAGGACGGCGGAATCAAGGGATATAGCAAGGGAGAAGCTTCGTACCTGGGTAAGGGGCCTCCAAAAGAACACCTCTGGCCCTTATCTTCCAAGTGAGAAGATGAGGGCGTATCTTTTCCCTAAGGCATCAGCTGATGCAGTGATTCCCCAGCCTCAAGAGGAGATCCCCCAAAGTCAGATCTAGGTGGATGCTGAAGTCGCGGTCGCGATGCAAGACATCCAGTTAGATGACAGGATGTCTGACGTGGACGAGCGTTTGGAAGAAGACCTCCTGGCAGAAGGCCAGGATGAAGTTTTAGCCCCGGACGTCGTAGAGGAAGAGGTCGACGAGGTGTCGGCTACTCTGGTTCAGATTCCGGAGCCTATTCCCTCAACATCGGCCGGTCTCCCAGTAGAGCTGGGACAGGCCCTCTCTTCGATTGTTGGAATGATCCAGCAAATGCAGAAGGAGAATCAGGAGAAGGCGGCTGCTATGGAACTGCGGATGCAGTGCCTTGCAGAATCACGTGGGCCCCAGAAAAGGCTCAGTGTGAAAGACCTTCCCTTGTGCTCAGATGCTAACCCATGGAGGTATGCTGAGCACATGCCGATGACGACTGGAAAGATCGTCATCTCGGATAAGCTGGGCTCAGTTCCCCTAGAGGAGGTGGAATTCTGGCCCAGCAAGGCATCATATCCGGACTGTTATGTCCGGTTGAGAAAGGAACCAGCTTCAAAGGAGGAGACAGAGCCGAAGGAGGTCATAGTGATGGACCATGCTAAGGCTCAAGCTCTACTCTCATCCTCGATGAAGGAGAAGGGCTTCTCTAACTCGAAGGTAGCTGCATTGAGCAAGAAGCTCCCATCCTTTGTGTCCTCTCCTGCTAGAGCCTTCCCCTTTTTACAGAAAGGGTTTGCGGATGTCCTAAAAGCAGTCGAGGCCGGCAAGCCTTGCCCCTCCCTGGAGGAGTGTAAACCCTTGTCGCTGGCTCTGCCTATGGACCACAAGGACTGGAAGGACGTCCATCTGACGTTCTCAGTGGGTAAGTTGGAGGCTGATATTGCCGGACGGCAATTCGGCGAGGACCTCCCCAAGCTGACAAGTGACCCCAAGGTCCATGAAATGTTCATGGTGGTGGCTAAGACTCACCGGGCCACGGTGACGAAGGACCTTTATGGCTTCGTCAAGGCAAGGAGAGCTTGTAGGGAGTTCGTGTTCACCGGGGCTACGGTGAGGCACGAGCCAAGGAAATTAATCTCCTCCAACATTTGGGGAAAAGACCTTTTCCCTACCGATGTGGTCAAAGAAGTTGTTGATAAGGCCGCCGTGGAGAATAGAAACCTTCTCCAGAAGTGGGGCCTGGCTATCAAAAGAAAGTCTTCCCCGGTTGAGGGTCCTCAACCAAAGAGGAAGAATATGAGGACTAGGCTACCGTCTCGGCCAGCCAAGCCCTCTAGACAGCAACAGCAACTGCAATTGCCATTGCCTCCAGTGCTCCAGATGGTGGCACAAACCCCGTCCACTTTTCAGTGGGTACCCCAGGCTGTGCCGACTCAGTCCACAGCATTCACCCCAACGTTCGAAGGACAGTCTTCTTCCTTTCGAGCAAAGCCTAGAGGAGCAGCCAGAGGCTCGTCTAGGCACCCCTCAAGGGAAAGGGGATTCAGGGGTGGTCGTGGTCAGGGAGGCAAGACCTCAGGACGGCAGTCCAAGTGAAATGATACCGGTAGGAGGGAGACTGCTGAAATTTTGGGATCGATGGACCTTCGATCCCTGGGCCCACAGCCTTCTCAAGAATGGACTGGGCTGGAGCTGGTACAGCACTCCACCCCCGTTCTGGAGGAGTATGTTCAAGAACTGTTGGAGAAAAATGTGATCCGAAAGGTGAAGTCCATCAAATTCCAAGGGAGGCTGTTTTGTGTTCCCAAGAAAGACACGGAAAAGCTCAGAGTCATTCTGGACTTGTCGCCACTCAACAAGTTCATAGTGAATTGCAAATTCAAAATGCTAACACTGCAACACATAAGGACCTTACTGCCCAAGAGGGCATACTCAGTCTCTATAGACTTGTCAGACGCCTATTGGCACATTCCAATCAGCCGTCGACTCTCCCCCTACCTAGGGTTCAGGCTACAACGGAGACTATACGCCTTCAGAGCCATGCCATTCGGGCTAAACATAGCCCCAAGGATTTTCACGAAGTTTGCGAGCGCAGCTCTCAAACAATTACGCCTAAAGGGAATTCAGGTAGTAGCCTACCTGGATGACTGGCTGGTGTGGGCAGCATCCGAGACAGAATGCTTGCAAGCTTCCAGTCAAGTGATCCAGTTCCTAGAGTACCTAGGCTTCAAGATCAACAGAAAAAAGTCTCGACTTTCTCCATCTCAAAAGTTCCAGTGGCTGGGAATCCACTGGGACCTTTTGTCACACCGTTTCTCTATCCCGGCGAAGAAAAGGAAAGAGATAGCGGGTTCTGTCAAGAGACTTCTAGATTCCGAAAGGATATCAAGACGCGAACAGGAGAGGGTACTAGGCTCTCTCCAGTTTGCTTCGGTGACAGACCCAGTGCTAAGAGCACAGCTAAAGGATGCAACCGGAGTTTGGAGAAGGTATGCATCAAACACGCGAAGAGATCTGAGAAGACCAGTGCCCCCTCGGCTACGTAGTCTTCTCAGGCCTTGGTCCCAAGCCAGACATCTAAAGAAGTCGGTTCTTCTTCAGCCACCTCCCCCGTCGGTGACGATTCACTCAGACGCCTCAAAGGAGGGATGGGGAGGTCACTCTCATCGGAAAAAAGTCCAGGGGACTTGGTCCAAGCTATTCAGGACCTTTCACATAAACTTTCTAGAAGCTATGGCAGTGCTCCTTACCTTAAAGAAAGTCTCCCCGCATCACTCGATCCACATAAGATTGGTGATGGACAGCGAGGTAGTTGTGAGATGCTTGAATCGACAAGGATCGAGGTCACCACCTCTCAACCAGGTGATGTTGGCCATTTTCCGATTGGCGGAAAAGAAGAAGTGGTACCTGTCGGCAGTTCACCTTCAAGGAGTCCGCAACGTGACAGCGGACGCTCTATCCAGGTTCACACCGATAGAGTCGGAATGGTCCTTAGACGCAGGATCATTTTCCTTCATTCTGAATCAAGTCCCAGAACTGCAGATAGACCTCTTTGCGACGAAAGACAACAAGAAGTTGCCCCTGTTCGTGTCCCCGTACGAGGACCCCTTAGCGGAAGCAGTGGACGCGATGTCCCTCGACTGGAACAGATGGTCCAGGAATTTTCTGTTCCCCCCTCACAACCTTCTGTTGAGGGTCCTCAACAAACTGAGATCCTTCAAGGGGGTAGCGGCAATAGTGGCCCACAAGTGGCCGAACAGCATGTGGTTCCCCTTGGCGTTGGAACTACAGCTGAAGTTTGTGCCGCTACCACATCCAGTTC
>NC_090733.1:63881165-63891165 GCF_036898095.1 Palaemon carinicauda
ATGCTCAATTATATCAATAAATTGACACAGGTGAAGGAGGCGCAAGGTTCTCAAGAACAAGTTTATTGACAGACAATAAACAGACAGGTTAACAACAAATATATATATATATATATATATATATATATATATATATATATATATATATATATATATATATATATATATATATATAAATATATATATATATATGTATATATATATATATATATATATATATATATATATATATATATATATATATATATATATATATATATATAAGAAGAGGATAACCAAAACTCAAAGCATAAGTATGATAGTAAACAGAAACTTGTTTATCTGAAAGAAAAACATTAGTGCCACTTTTAACATACCGAAGTATCAAAGTCATAAAAGTCTGTATTACTAATCAGTGACATGCGTTAGAAACACTCGGCACACATGTCTGCACTTATGCTAGGTTCATCTTTGGAAGTGGAACAGTCAACGTGGGTACCTAAGTGCCCTCACTTAGTTTGTAGCACAGTATGTAACTACACACTCACCCTGGAATTAATCGTCCCAATTAAAACCACTGTTCCTCGCAGAGTTAAACAGCAGGGTTAACGACGCAACCCACTGCTACCACAGAACTCTTTAGTTGCTCCACTTGCTTCGCATAGTGGCGAAAGAACACTCTGGAAGACTTCCAGCCAGTGTATGAACGAAGATGTTCAAAATCCATACAATTAAGGAAATTTAAGGATGAAGCAACTTTCCTCGGATCGTGACCTGCGGGTGTACTGTCAGGATCCGCTCTGCGAATAAAATATGTGATTTTTCGCCCTGAGTTGATTCAGTGATAAATTTGAGCCTGATGTTTCTCCCCTGAATAGTTGACCACCCTTGAAGTCTGAAGTTCTATGAAGATAGACCTTTAGGCATTCTACTGGACATAGAGATGCATCTTCTTTCAGAGGGCAGATTCTCCAGGGACCCCACCTGTTGGTGTGTAACTCATTCTTGGCAAGAAAAGCAGGCTCCGGAAACAGGTTCAGTTCTCCCCCATCCAGGAACTGAAGACGACCTTCCTCTCTCGAGAGGGCTACAATCTCACTAACCCTGGCCCCGGACGCGAGTGCAAATAGGAAAATAACTTTTTGGGTCAAATCCTTTAACGCACCCTCCTCATTGCTCAACAGAGAAGCGAAATGAAGAACTTTGTCTAAAGACCATGAAATGGGCTTTGGAGGGGCTGAAGGTCTGAGCCTAGCGCAGGCTTTCGAAACTTTATTGCCTTCTAGTAGATTTGCACATACATTCCTCTAGGAAGTCTATGCTGGCTTTCGAAATCCCGAAACGCTTTCTCACCGCTAAGGAGAGAAAATCATGAGCTGCAGGGTCCGGGTTTTCTGTAATGAAGCGCAGACAGTAGACTTCTGGACTCGCTGGGTCAGAACTGGATCTGGTAGCGGTACAAACTTCAGCCGTAGTTCCAATGCCAGGGGGAACCACACGCTGTTTGGCCACTTGTGGGCCACTATTGCCGCTACCCCCTTGAAGGATCTCAGTTTGTTGAGGACCCTCAACAGAAGGTTGTGAGGAGGGAACAGATAAATCCTGTTCCAGTCGAGGGACATCGCGTCCACTGCTTCCGCTAAGGGGTCCTCATACGGGGACACGTACAGGGGCAAATTCTTATTGTCTTTCGTCGCAAAGAGGTCTATCTGCAGTTCTGGGACTTGACTCAAGATGAAGGAGAATGATCCTGCGTCTAGAGACCATTCCGACTCTATCGGTGTGAACCTGGATAGAGCGTCCGCTGTCACATTGCGGACTCCTTGAAGGTGAACTGCCGACAGGTACCACTTCTTCTTTTCCGCCAATCGGAAGATGGCCAACATCACCTGGTTGAGAGGTGGTGACCTTGATCCATGTCAATTCAAGCATCTCACAACTACCTCGCTGTCCAGCACCAACTATATGTGGATCGAGTGATGCGGGGAGACTTTCTTTAAGGTAAGGAGCACTGCCATAGCTTCTAGAGAGTTTATGAGAAAGGTCTTGAATAGCTTAGACCAAGTCCCCTGGACTTTTTTCCGATGAGAGTGACCTCCCCATCCCTCCTTCGAGGCGTCTGAGTGTATTGTCACCGACGGGGGAGGTGGCTGAAGAAGAACCGACTTCTTTAGATGTCTGGCTTGGGACCAAGGCCTGAGAAGAGTACGTAGACGAAACGGAACTGGTCTTCTCAGATCTCTTCGCGCGTTGATGCATAACTTCTCCAAACTCTGGTTGCATCCTTTAGCTGTGCTCTTAGCACCGGGTCTGTCACCGAAGCAAACTGGAGAGAACCTTGTACTCTCTCCAGCTCGCGTCTTGATATCCTTTCGGAATCTAGAAGTCTCTTGACAGAACCCGCTATCTCCTTCCTTTCTTCGCCGGGATGGAGAAACGGTGTGACATTAGGTCCCAGTGGATTCCCAGCCACTGGAACTTTTGAGATGGAGAAAGTCGAGACTTTTTTCTGTTGATCTTGAAGCCTAGAAACTCTAGGAACTGGATCACATGAATGGAAGCTTGCAAGCATTCTGTTTTGGAAGCTGCCCGCACCAGCCAGTCGTCCAGGTAGGCTACTACCTGAATTCCCTTTAGGCGTAATTATTTGAGAGCTACGCTCGCAAGCTTCGTGAAGATCCTTGGAGCTATATTTAGCCCGAATGGCATGGCTCTGAAGGCGTATAGTCTTCGTTGTAACCTGAACCCTAGGTAGGGGGAGAGTCGACGGTTGATTGGAACGTGCCAATAGGCATCTGACAAGTCTATGGAGACGGTATATGCCCTCTTGGGCAGTAAGGTCCTTATGTGTTGCAGTGTTAGCATCTTGAACTTGCAGTTCACTATGAACTTGTTGAGTGGCGGCAAGTACAGAATGACTCTGAGTTTTTCCCGAGTCCTTCTTTGGAACACAAAACAGCCTCCCTTGGAATTTGATGGACTTTACCCTTCGGATCACTTTATTCCTCCAACAAATCTTGGATGTACTCCTCCAGAACGGGGGTGGAGTGTTGGAAAAACCGAGGGCACGGGGGTGGAGTGCTGTACCAGCTCCAGCCCAGTCCATTCTTGAGTAGGCTGTGGGCCCAGGGATCGAAGGTCCACCGATCCCGAACATTCTGAAGTCTCCCTCCTACCGGTATCACCTCACTTGGACTGTTGTCCAGAGGTCTTGCCTCCCTGACCGCGACCACCCCTGAATCCCCTTCCCCTTGAGGGGCGCCTAGACGAGCCTCTGGCTGTTCCTCTAGGCTTTGCTCGAAAGGAAGTTGACTGCCCTTCGAACGTTGGGTTGAATGCCGGGGACTGCGTCGACACGGCCTGGGGTACCCACTGGAAAGTGGTCGGGGTTTGTGCCACCATCTGGGGCACTGAAGGCATCGGCAATTGCTGTTACTGTTGCTGTTCAACTGGCTTGGCTGGCCGAGACGGTAGCCTAGTTCTTTTAGTCTTCCTCTTTCGTTGGGGACCCTCATCCGGGGAAGAATTTCTCTTGATAGACAGGCCCCACTTCTGGAGAAGATTTCTATTCTCCAAGGCGGCCTTATCAACAACTTCTTTGACCAATTCGGTAGAGAAAAGGTCTTTGCCCCAAATGTTGGAGGTGATTAGTTTCGTTGGCTCGTGCCTCACCGTAGCCGAGGTGAACACGAACTCCCTACAAGCTCTCCTCGCCCTAACGAAGCTGTAAAGATCCTTCGTCACTGTGGCCAGATGAGTCTTGGCCACTACCATGAACATTTCATGGACCTTGGGGTCACTTGCCATCGTCTCAAGAGTGGTCTGAAGAGACATTGAGGCAGCCAGTCTTTCTTTTGCCTCGAGCTCTCTCCGCAAAAGAAAGTCAGACAGCTTAGGGAGGTTCTCACCGAACTGACGTCCGGCAATATCAGCCTCCAACTTCCCGACTGAGAAGGTAAGATGGACGTTCTTCCAGTCCTTGTGGTCCATGGGTAGGGCCAGCGACAAGGGTTTACACTCCTCCAGGGAGGGGCAAGGCTTGCCAGCCTCGACTGCTTTTAATACAGCCGCAAACCCTTTCTGCAAAAAGGGGAAGGCTCTAGCAGGAGAGGACACAAAGGAAGGGAGCTTCTTACTCAATGCAGCTACCTTTGAGTTTGTGAAGCCCCTCTCTTTCATCGAAGATGAAAGCAAAGCTTGAGCCTTAGCATGGTCCATCACTATGACCTCCTTCGGCTCTGTCTCCTCCTTTGAAGCTGGTTCCTTCCTCGACCGGACATAACAGTCCGGATATGACCCTTTGCTGGGCCAGAATTCCACCTCCTCAAAAGGGAACAGAACCCAGTTTATCCGACATGACGATCTTTCCAGTCGTCATCGGCATGTGCTCAGCATATCTCCACGGGTTAGCATCTGAGCACAAGGGAAGGTCTTTCACATTGAGCCTTTTCTGGGGCCCACGTGATGCTGCAAGCTTCTGCATCTGCAGTTCCATTGCAGCCGCCTTCTCCATATTCTCCTTCTGCATTTGTTGGATCATTCCAACAATGGAGGAGAGGGCCTGTCCCAGCTCTACTGGGAGAGCGGACGATGTTGAGGGAATAGGTTCAGGGTTCAGAACCGGAGTAGCCGACACCTCGTCGGCTTCTTCCTCTACAATGTCTGGGGCTTGATCTTCATCCTGGCCTCCTGCCAGGAGGTCTTCCTCCAGACGCTCGGACACGTCTGACATCCTGTCGTCCAACTGGATGTCTTGCAAGGCGACCGCCACTTCAGAATCCACCTGGATCTGAACTAGGGGAATCTCCTCTTGAGGCTGGGGAATCACTGCATCAACTGATGCCCTAGGGAAAAGGTAAGCCCTCATCTTCTCACTTGGAAGATAAGATCCAGAGGTGTTCTTCTGGAAGCCCCTTACCCAGGTGCGAAGCTTCTTCCTAGCTATATCCCTAGATTCCGCTGTCCTAGGGGAATTAAAAGCCTCAGTAATCAGGTTAGAGCACACGGTACATACCTGGGGGTCCCAATACCGGAGATCACCCTTGGAGACAGCGCATGCTGCGTGCCTTCTACATAACTCATGTCCGCAGAAGTTCTTACTGCAGACGTTGCAGAAAGCACTTCCGCACTTCGGACGTACCTCCTGCAAAGAGAAGAAATTTCCATGAGTATCAAGTGAACTACATATCACTGGATATGCACAGTTAGCATAACAAATCAGAAAGGAAAGACACACACTTGTGTTTTCCCGCACAACCAATTGTTGCAGCCTTCCAGATAATAAAATCGTATGGTTAATCTGTCCCAGAGTAACCAATGAAAAATTTCCAGAGGAAACAGGTGGAGCTCACACCTAAGATATGATTTTAAAAAACCGGATAATAGACAAGAAAGAACTCACTTTCTTATCTGTAAGGCAACACCAAAGGGCTGTGCAAGACAACACAAAAGTGTTAGAACACACAGTGCTGTACCAAAACTTATACTATAGTTTTCTTCCTACAGTATATGTTATACTGAAGAATACTGGTACAGTATAGAAGGTGGTGTGCCGGCCGGCACTTGCCGGCCGGCACACACCATAACTGGCTTTAAAGTATACTACTTAACAGCTATAAGGCGGCAGAACGCTGGTTCAAATGCATGTGCCGGCCGGCAACAGCCAATGTCGGCTACACAAGGTAGCACCCGGCTGCCGGCCACTGCTCCTAGCGACCGGCAGACAAGGGCTGACATTTGCCGGCAGGCAAAGGTAAACAACCGATACCAGCCAGCAGCAAAAGAACCAGAGGACTACGACTGCCCGGCTGCCGGCCTCATAGGCCGACAGCCGGGTCGGGTACAGCACTAGAAGAAAACAGAATGGATGCCGGGATAAGAGCGTAAACTACCTCCAAGCCCGGCAATCCGAAAGAGTGCATATAAGGAAGGGGAGAATCTAATTCAGGCTTCCTGACCAATGCCGTCTGGCTCTACAGGCAGGCATGGATGAGGGACCAAGGGAGGTCCGGGCAACACTCAAAGCAGAAGACCCTTGCCGGCCGGCAGACTCTGCCGGCCGGCAAGGGACTGAGTCAATTCCACATCCTAACCTATCCTAGGTCCAGATGTAGAATGACGTACAGTACTGTAATGGCTAGGCCATTACGGAGATAGAGGGGGAAGGGACAAAAGAGGGCCCTACCAACCTTGCTTTAGTGAAGGATCACCCGCAGCCAAGAAAACTCATCTTAGCCTAAGGGAGATCCAAGGAGGGAGGCCAGCAATACTTGCCAGCTCCCAAAGAACCAAAGCAAGGAAGGTGTTGCTACTCCCAGTGAAAGGATCTCATCCTCCCACCGAGAACAGCAACAAGGACTAGTCTGCTAGATCACAAAAGAAGGAATCATCTCGTACAGAAACCTTCGGTAGTGACCTAAGGAGGCTAAGCCTCCTATGTCTGTGTCAGGCCATCGAGGGAGACTACCCCAAGCCAGACAAACACAGACTCAGACTAAAAACTCTGTTGTTCTGTCCCTCTCTAAAACCAGACTTACTGGAACAGGGAGGTACAGTAACACCCCAGTATAGTTTTATCGAAAGTTAATTCAGATAAACCACTTAGGGATAAGCCCAAGGCTTAAACAGAGGGCAAGGGATTGCATACCTTCTCCGAAGAAAAGAAAGCAACCGGGAAGTATGAGAAAGTATACTAAGGCTCCATAAGCAACTTAGCCTAGGCACCAAGAGAATCGATGACCTAAATCACCGAAACTCACTCGTATACTATCTTGGAAATATTCAACATAATCTTAAATGTATAAAAAACAGCCTAAAGCTTCAATAAAATTTTAAAACACTCGGAAAACCAAAATCATGCAGGAAGTACTAGGACCAAATGACTAGGCTACATGGCCTAGCATAGGCCAGAGTTGGCGAATACTTCGCCAAAATAATACTAAAGCACGAAAGGAAATCCTATGTAACGCTAAATAGCTAAAATTTATTAAAGCAAAACAACCGGGAATGTCGCTCTGGCTAACTAAAACTCATACCTAGCGAGCGACAGCGTCCATGACGCCTCTGGTAGGCAACGGCTCTTGTAACAAAGATTAATACTATTAATCACTTAAAATTTACCAAGAGCCTACATTTATACATAAAAGAAATGGTATTCAACTTATCAGAGGCCGACGAAGTTGGAGAAGCCATGAAAAGCTGAATAAATACAAGATTTGCGAGAAACACAGGAAAAAACACCGAGTTGTTAAGCTACGCAAAAAGGAATACAGATGGCGCCAGGATTGGCGCCAGGCACGCTTACGAAACGGGAGAAGAGGGAGCCTTGGGAGCGGCTCCCCCTTTTTCTTTCTCGTTTTCGTTTTCTTGCCAATTGACCCCTTCGATGTGTTATCTCTGTTTGGGGTGCAGATTGCCATGTGGCGTGTCAAGAATACGTCCTCTGATATGTCGCGATATCCCTTTCATTAGGGATATTCGCTCCAGGAGTTAGAATTCTGGGTACCTTAAGGTAAATTTTCTGGGAATATCGCCGTAGTTGTAATATACCCTAGGAAGCTACCCTATAGGAACTTTCATCAGGACGACATGGCTTGAGCCCAAATATATATATATATATATATATATATATATATATATATATATATATATATATATATATATATATATATATGTCGCTCTGGCTAACTAAAACTCATACCTAGCGAGCGACAGCGTCCATGACGCCTCCGGTAGGCAACGGCTCTTGTAACAAAGATTAATACTATTAATCACTTAAAATTTACCAAGAGCCTACATTTATACATAAAAGAAATGGTACTCAACTTATCAGAGGCCGACGAAGTTGGAGAAGCCATGAAAAGCTGAATAAATCCAAGATTTGCAAGAAACACAGGAAAAAACACCGAGTTGTTAAGCTACGCAAAAAGGAATACAGATGGCGCCAGGATTGGCGCCAGGCACGCTTACGAAACGGGAGAAGAGGGAGCCTTGGGAGCGGCTCCCCCTTTTTCTTTCTCGTTTTCGTTTTCTTGCCAATTGACCCCTTCGATGTGTTATTTCTGTTTGGGGTGCAGATTGCCATGTGGCGTGTCAAGAATACGTCCTCTGATATGTCGCAATATCCCTTTCATTAGGGATATTTGCTCCAGGAGTTAGAATTCTGGGTACCTTAAGGTAAATTTTCTGGGAATATCGCCGTAGTTGTAATATACCCTAGGAAGCTACCCTATAGGAACTTCCATCAGGACGTCATGGCTTGAGCCCAAATATATATATATATATATATATATATATATATATATATAGATATATATATATATATAGATATATATATATATATATATATATATATATATATATATATATATATCTATATATATCTATATATATATATATATATATATATATATATATATATATGCATATATATACATATATATATGTATATATATGTATATATATAAATATATACATATATATACATATATATTTATATATAGATATATATTATATATATATGTTTATTTATATATATATATATATAATTATATATATGTATGTATATATTTCTATACCGGGTACATATTTATATATATATATATATATATATATATATATATATATATATATGTATATAGATATATATATATGTATATATATATATATATATATATATATATATATATACATATATTTATATATATATATATATATATATATATATATATTTATATATATATATATATATATATATATATATATATATATATATATATATATTTATGTATATATAAAAATATATATATGTATATAAAAATATATACACAAATATATATATATATATATATATATATATATATATGTATATATATATATACGTATATATATATATATATATATGAATATATATGTATATATAGATATATCTTTATAAGTATATATATATATATATATATATATATATATATATATATATATATATATATATATATATTTAAGCAAAAACCGATAAATCAGTTGGAACCTTTGACCGGGGACGCCTCTCCATTTCTTAAAATAAAACAAAGAAAAAGTGTTCATCTTTTCAATTGAGTGTCTGTAAGAATTGATATAAAAATAAAAATTTTGACCGAGTGTCACTGGTCGCTTGCATTTGACATTACCCATAGTCATGAGGAGGAGTTGCCAATTTTCGAGAGAAGGTAGTAATGGTAATTGACTTATCTTTCATATCAGTCACAGGACTCGGCGTTAAAGACTAATGTAGATCACATGGTAGCGTTTAGCATGTAGGTACGTCTTTTAGGAACGATAAGTTACTTGATAGATGTCCATGTTGATGTATATTATGATGAGGGGGAATGCGGTTGATTGTAGAGATTAGGACGTAATACTAATAGGTAAAAAATTATCATAAGTTGTAGATAGGCGGTGGATGTAGGATGTACGAGGTAGATAGTAAGGGAGGTAAAAGGTAAACAAAATTTTAGGTAAACAAATAAAGCGTGTGATAAGATGTAAAAGTAAATCTAAAGGTAAGTAAGAGGTGACGGGTAACGGGTAGGAAGTAGGAGGTATGCTAGTGAATTAAGCGTTGAAAGGTAAGAAATGAAAGAGGCAGGGTACAAAAAAAATGTGTAGAAAAGGTAGGAGGTAAAAGGTAAGAGGTAAGAGGTAGGAAGTAGGAAGCAGAAGGTAAGAGGTAGGAAGTAGGAAGCAGAAGGTAAGAGGTAGGAGGTAAAATGTAAGAGGTAGGAGGTAAGAGGTAAGAGATAAGAGGTAAGAGGTAAGAGGTAAGAGGTAGGATGTGGATGGTAGGAAGTAGGAAGTATGCTAGTGAATTAAGCGTTGAAAGGTAAGAAATGAAAGAGGCAGGGTACAAAAGAAAATGTGTAGAAAAGGTAGGAGGTAAAAGGTAAGAGGTAAGTGGTAGGAGGTAAGAGGTAAGAGGTAAGAGGTAAGAAGTAAGAGATAAGAGGTTAGAGGTAAGAGGTAAGAGGTAAGAGGTAGGATGTGGATG
>NC_090733.1:63901165-63903665 GCF_036898095.1 Palaemon carinicauda
GCAAGGAGAGCTTGTAGGGAGTTCGTGTTTACCTCGGCTACGGTGAGGCACGAGCCAAGGAAACTAATCTCCTCCAACATTTGGGGAAAAGGCCTTTTCCCTACCGACTTGGTCAAAGAAGTTGTTGATAAGGCCGCCTTGGAGAATAGAAACCTTCTCCAGAAGTGGGGCCTGGCTATCAAAAGAAAGTCTTCCTCAGATGAGGGTCCTCAACCAAAGAGGAAGACTATGAGGACTAGGTTACCGTCTCGGCCAGCCAAGCCTGTTAGACAGCAACAGCAACTGCAATTGCCATTGCCCCCAGTGCCCCAGATCGTGGCACAAACCCCGACCACTTTTCAGTGGGTACCCCAGGCCGTGTCGACACAGTCCACGGCATTCACCCCAGCGTTCAAAGGGCAGTCTACTTCCTTTCGAGCAAAGCCTAGAGGAGCAGCCAGAGGCTCGTCTAGACGCCCCTCAAGGGGAAGGGGATTCAGGGGTGGTCGTGGTCAGGAAGGCAAGACCTCAGGACGGCAGTCCAAGTGAGGTGATACCGGTAGGAGGGAGACTTCTGAAATTTCGGGATCGGTGGACCTTCGATCCCTGGGCCCACAGCCTACTCAAGAATGGACTGGGCTGGAGCTGGTACAGCACTCCACCCCCGTGCCTTCGGTTTTTCCAACACTCCACCCCCGTTATGGAGGAGTACGTTCAAGAACTGTTGGAGAAAAAAGGTGATCCGAAGGGCGAAGCCCATTAATTTCTGAGGGAGGCTGTTTTGTGTTCCCAAGAAAGACTCGGAAAAGCTCAGAGTCATTCTGGACTTGTCGCCACTCAACAAGTTCATAGTGAATTGCAAATTCAAAATGCTAACACTGCAACACATAAGGACCTTACTGCCCAAGAGGGCATATTCCGTCTCTATAGACTTGTCAGACGCCTATTGGCACATTCCAATTAGCCATCGACTCTCCCCCTACCTAGGGTTCAGGCTACAACGAAGACTATACGCCTTCGGAGCCATGCCATTCGGGCTAAACATAGCCCCAAGGATTTTTACGAAGCTTGCGAGCGTAGCTCTCAAACAATTACGCCTAAAGGGAATTCAGGTAGTAGCCTACCTGGACGACTGGTTGGTGTGGGCAGCATCCGAGACAGAATGCTTGCAAGCTTCCAGTCAAGTGATCCAGTTCCTAGAGTACCTAGGCTTCAAGATCAACAGAAAAAAGTCTCGACTTTCTCCATCTCAAAAGTTCCAGTGGCTGGGAATCCACTGGGACCTTTTGTCACACCGTTTCTCCATCCCGGCGAAGAAAAGGAAGGAGATAGCGGGTTCTGTCAAGAGACTTCTAGATTCCGAAAGGATATCAAGACGCGAGCAGGAGAGGGTACTGCGGTCTCTCCAGTTTGCTTCGGTGACCGACCCAGTGCTAAGAGCACAGCTAAAGGATGCAATCGGAGTTTGGAGAAGTTATGCATCAAACGCGCGAAGAGATCTGAGAAGACCAGCCGCTTCGGCTAAGTACTCTTCTCAGGCCTTGGTCCCAAGCCAGACATCTAAAGAAGTCGGTTCTTCTTCAGCCACCTCCCCCGTCGGTGACGATTCACTCAGACGCCTCGAAGGAGGGATGGGGAGGTCACTCTCATCGGAAAAAAGTCCAGGGGACTTGGTCCAAGCTATTCAAGACCTTTCACATAAAATTTTCTAGAAGCTAGGGCAGTGCTCCTTACCTTAAAGAAAGTCTCCCCACGTCACTCGATCCACATAAGGTTGGTGATGGACAGCGAGGTAGTTGTGAGATACTTGAATCGACAAGGATCGAGGTCACCACCTCTCAACCAGGTGATGTTGGCCATCTTCCGATTGGCGGAAAAGAAGAAGTGGTACCTGTCGGCAGTTCACCTTCAAGGAGTCCTCAATGTGACAGCGGACGCTCTATCCAGGTTCACACCGATAGAGTCGGAATGGTCCTTAGACGCAGGATCATTCTCCTTCATTCTAAATCAGTCCCAGAACTGCAGATAGACCTCTTTGCGACGAAAGACAACAAGAAGTTGCCCCTGTACGTGCCCCGTACGAGGACCCCTTAGCGGAAGCAGTGGACGCGATGTCCCTCGACTGGAACAGATGGTCCAGGATTTATCTGTTCCCTCCTCACAACCTTCTGTTGAGGGTCCTCAACAAACTGAGATCCTTCAAGGGGTAGCGGCAATAGTGGCCCACAAGTGGCCGAACAACGTGTGGTTCCCCCTGGCATTGGAACTGTAGCTGAAGTTTGTACCGCTACCAGATCCAGTTCTGACCCAGCGAGTCCAGAAGTCGACTGTCTGCGCTTCATTACAGAAAACCCGGACCCTGCAGCTCATGATTTTCTCTCCCTAGCGGTGAGAAAGCGTTTCGGGATTTCGAAAGCCAGCATAGACTTCCTTGAGGAATATAAGTGCAAATCTACTAGAAGGCAATATGAGTCATCTAGGAGAAAATGGGTGGCCTTTTGTCAAGGCTAAGAATCCACAG
>NC_090733.1:63911165-63913665 GCF_036898095.1 Palaemon carinicauda
GACATATACGCCTACTCCTTCTATCGATCCTACAAGGTTTTCCTTCACACGTTGAAAAGTAGCGGGGGCGTTCATTAGACCAAGTGGCATAATGGTGTATTGATATAACCCAAACGCGGTTATAAAATCTGATAATAATTTTGTGTTGTAATCCAAGGGAATTTAATAATAGCCCTATAACAAATTGATCTTGGAGACGAACCTCACTTGTCTGATATTGTTGAGTAGTTGGTCAATGAGTGGCAATGGATAATTATCGGCCATACCGATGGAATTTAACTTTCGGTAGTCCATACACATCCTGCAAGTTCTGTGCAGTTTTTTCACGAGCAAGCATGAAGAACTGTAGGGTCTGGAACTTTGTTCTGCTAATCCGTTTCGTAAAAAATAGCCCTCTTCTTTTCTCATGACTTCTCGGTGATACGACAACAGTTGATAAGCGTGTTGCTTAAATGGTCTTTCCGTTGTTTTGAGCTGTATCTCATGCTTTGTCAGGTTAGTTCATTTAGGGACGTCCGAGACAATTTCAGCGAAAATTCTAAGTAATTGGCTTAATTCCTCTTGTTGCTCCTGGTTCAAATGAGTTCATTTTTCTTTCCAAATTCCGAATGATAGACGAATTATTCACTTTGCTTACAGTCCCTACCTCATATCTATTGTCGTCTTCTGTGGGTGGTATGGTTTTCCCTATACACACTTATGAAGCTTTGGTCTCGTTTTTGCTTAATTAAGGTTTCAGTAGGTTAACGTGTACTTTCCTCTGACTTTTCTGTCTTCCTGGGATTTCGATAACGTAATTCATGTCACTGATCTTCTCCAAAATCTTGATTGGTCCTTGGAACTTGTTGGTGAGTGGGAATCTCCTTATCAGCAGGAAAACCGATACCTGCTGTTCTATCGAAAACTTTCTGTCCTTACTTTTCATATCGAACCTTTTCCTCATTTTTTCTTGACTCATCTTAAGGTTTTCTAGGGAAGATTTCCTTATCTCACCTATCGTTTTCCTCAAATTCATGACATATTCTCCATCTGTTTCCTCTCGGTCCTTCCATTTTTCCGATAACATTTTAATCGGTCCTCGCACTTCTTGTCCGAATACTATTTCATTCAGGCTACATCTCATGCTTTCTTGATAAGCATTACGTACCTCAAATAACATCAACGGTAGTCCGATGTCCCATTCATTCCTCGTTTCGTTGCAGAACTTCGTTAAAACTAACTTTTCAAAGTTTGATGAAACCTCTCTAATGCACCTTGGGTCTCAGGATGTTAAGCAGTTGATAGTTGTCATTTCACATCCAACAGTTTCATTACATCCTTAAACAGTTTTGACGTGAAATTTGTTCCCCGGTCACTTTGAACGATTTCCAGAATACCAAACTTAGTGAAAAAGTCTATTAACTTCTCGGCAATTATTTTGGTACTGATGTTCCTGTCGGGTATGGCTTCGGGGTATCTCTTTACTGGACACATCAAGGAAACATCATTACCTTGCTGAAGGGTTCTCCTCGCACTTCTCTTGGATGTAATGGAGCTTTCTTAATGTACTCATTTGGCTTTCAAGCCATCTGACCTATGTGACATGCACAGCAAAATTGGCTAACGTCCTTAGGCGTGCCAGGACAGAAAGTGTTTCCTAATCTTCTCCGTCATCTTCCTTATCCTAATATGTCCCGTCTCATGCGCTATGGCGATCGCCTGTCTTCTCAACAATGTGGGAATTAATATCTGACGATATATCCCTCATTCGGTATTCCCAGGGATATTTTCGGATCTCTGCTTCCTCATAAGCAATCCATCCTTGAGATAATAACACGTCGGAGACTGCTGTGCCTCCGTCTCGTCCACCAGACGGAACAATAACTATGTTAACGTTGCACCCTTCCATTGTAATCCTATCAGTCTTTTCCTTCTCACTTGTTCTACTTCTAATGCTGAGTTTTCTACTTCTTCCAGGTCCATTTCTTCTTTGTCTTCTTGTCCATTCGTCTGTCGCCCCTCTTTGCTTGGGCTTGCTCGGGAGTTGTATAGCGTACCATCAAGGGAAGCTTCTTCTTCAAAAAATAAATCCTTCAAGTTCAATGCTCTTCGATTTCTTTTTCTTCTTCAGCAGCCAATTTCTTCGTCATACTCCTAGTCATTACACAACTAGGAAACAGATACAGGTAGTCCTTCTCGAGTTCAGTCGTAGGACCACTTCAATGGTTTCTCCGTTACAAGGGGACAAGGCACAAATGGCCCTCCACCAACCTCATTACCCAGCGGGACGTCTACTCCTTCGACAGCCAATGAAATCACTTGTTTCACTTGAAATTAAACTTTACACCAACATTTAAGTTTGATACTTGATGAAAATAGATAACCAGATAGCGATACAAATACCTTTCACGTGTCTACGGGGCCAGATACTAAATCTCTAAGAGAATTTTTATAGATACTCACTATGTTTACAAAAACCCGTCACACCAAAACTTTGAGATTTCACTGAACACATTTAAAA
>NC_090733.1:63916165-63918665 GCF_036898095.1 Palaemon carinicauda
GTGATGTTTGGTGAAATATCTGGTAGAGTTTCTGGGATTCAAAGGGGAAGAGCAAGAGAAGGTGTGGCTTTATTGCTGAGTGAATGGATGACAGTTAAAGTAGTGGAATGGAAGGAGATATCATCTAGGTTAATGTGGGTAAGGGTTAGGTTGGGTAGGGAATGTTGGGCTTTTGTCAGTGCGTATGGGCCAGGTTGTGAGAAAAGTGAAGAAGAGCGGAATGAGTTCTGGAATGAATTAACTAGGTGTGTAGAAGGACTGGGTAGAAGGAATTATGTAGTTGTCCATGGGTGACTTAAATGCTAGAATGGGCGCTGGAGAGGTAAAAGGTGTCATTGGGAAGTGTGGCGTACCAGGTGGAAATGAGAGTGGTGAGAGACTGGTAGATATGTGTGTTGAGCAAGAGATGGTGATAAGTTCTAGCTTTTTAAAAAAAGAAAGATAAAAACAAGTATACATGGGTAAGAGTGGCAAATGGAAGAGTGGTAGAAAGGGAGTTAATATATTATGTGTTGATAACTGAAAGAATGTTTGGAAGATTGAAAGACATGCACGTGTTTAGGGGTATGGCTAACGGTATGTCTAATCATTTTTTGGTGGAAAGAAAATTAGTTGTAGCAAAAAGAGTGGAGGGAATAGAGTAGGGTGGATGTAAAAGGGAGCTAGTGAGAGTTGAAGAGCTAATAAAACCGGGGGTAAAAAGTAAATATCAAGAAAGGTTGAAAATGGGCATATGACGAAGTGAAAGTAAGAGAAACTGGTAATTTAGAGGAGGAGTGGAAGTTAGTAAAAGAAAATTTTGGTGGGATTGCATGTGATGTGTGTGGCAAGAAGTTTGTTGGAGGCAGCATGAGGAAGGGCAGTGAATGGTGGAATGAAGTAGTGAAGGTAAAAGTGGAAGAGAAAAAGAGGGCTTTTTTAAGAATGGCTGCAGAGTAATAGTGTAGAGAAGTATGAAAGATATAGAGAGAAAAATGTGGAAGTAAAGCGCAAGGTAAGTGAGGCAGAGAGGGCAGCTGACCTGAGGTGGGGGTCAGGGATTGGGTCATTCATATGAAGAGAATAAGAAGAAGTTTTGGAAAGAAGTGAAGAGAGTAAGGAAGTCTGGTTCAAGAATTGAAGAGACAGTGAAAGATGGAAATGGGAGGTTGTTAAAAGGAGAGGAGGCAAGGAAAAGTTGGGCGGAATATTGTTGAAAGTTTACTGAATGTTGAGGATAATAGGGAGGCAGATATAATTGCTGTTGCAGGTGTTGAGGTGCCGGTGTTGGGAGATGAGAATGAGAGAGAGATTACAAGAGAGGAAGTGAGGAGAGGACTAGATGAAACGAGAGTAGGAAAAGCATCTGGTATGGATGGTGTGAGAGCTGAGATGTTGAAGGAACGTGGTATGACTGTACTTGAATGGTTGGTGAGATTGTTTAATATGTGTTTTGCGTTGTCAATGGTACCAGTAGATTGGGTTTGTACGTGTATTGTACCACTATATAAGGGTAAGGGAGATGTACATGAGTGTTGTAATTCAAGGGGTATTAGTTTGTTGAGTGTGGTGGGAAAAGTGTATGGTAGGAGTACTGATTAATAGGATTAAGGATAAAACAGAGAATGCAATCTTAGAAGTACAGGGTGGTTTTAGAAGAGGTAGGGGTTGTATGAATCAGATTTTTACAGTTAGGCAGATATGCGAGAAATATTTAGCAAAAGGTAAGGAGGTGTATGTTGCGTTTATGGATCTGGAGAAAGCGTATGATAGAGATGATAGGGAAGCAATGTGGAATGTAATGAGGTTATATGGAGTTAGTGGAAGGTTGTTGCAATCAATGAAAAGTGTCTACAAAGGTAGTAAAGCATGTGTTGGATAGGAAATGAAGTGAGTGATTGGTTTCTGGTGAGAGTGGGGCTGAGACAGGGATGTGTGATGTCGCCGTGGTTGTTTAACTTGTATGTTGATGGAGTGGTAAGAAAGGTGAAATGCTCGAGTGCTTGGACGAGGGATTGAAACTGGTAGACGAGAATGACCATGAATGAGAGGTAAATCAGTAGTTGTTTGCGGATGATCCTGTACTGGTTGCAGACGCGGAAGAGAAGCTTGGCCGATTAGTGACAGAATTTGGAAGGGTGGGTGAGAGAAGGAAGATGAGAGTTAATGTGGGTAAGAGTAAGGTTATGAGATGTACGAGAAGGGAGGGAGGTGTGAGGTTGAATGTCATGTTGAATGGAGAGTTACTTGAGGTGGATCAGTTTTAAGTACTCGGGGTTTGTTGTTGCTGCAAATGGTGGAGTGGAAGCAGATGTACGTCAGAGAGTGAATGAAGGATGCAAAGTGTTAGGGAGGATTAATGGAGTAGTAAAAAATAGAGGGTTGGGTATGAATGTAAAGAGAGTTCTGTATGAGGAAGTGATTGTACCAACTGTGATGTATGGATCGGAGTTGTGGGGGATGAAAGTGACGGAGAGAAAAAAATTGAATGTGTTTGAGATGATATGTCTAAGGAGTATGG
>NC_090733.1:63923665-63926165 GCF_036898095.1 Palaemon carinicauda
CATCAGAAAAGCTCAAAAGCTTGATAAAGAAAAGATCGGAGATATGGGTTACATTCAGGCGAGATGAAATAGAATTGGCAGAACGATCCAAAACAATAAATAAAGTAAACACTGAAGACACTCGTAAACCAATCATAACCAAATGGAGGAAAAAAAAAAAGAAAAAAAAAAAACCTGAAATAGAGCACCAACAGATGTTTACTTTAAAGGTCGAAATGGAAATATTATCAACAAAAGAGATGATAAAAATTTATAATATTTTTATATAATACATACGATATTGATATTAGAAATATTAAAACACTTGAGGCAGTACCATATGTAAGAGTAGAAGTAAATAAATTATTAAAAGGCATAAAAAGTGACAAATTTGCAGGAGAAGATGGCTTAACAATGTATTTAATAATAGATGGAGAAGATTTCTTACTAGTCTGCAGGGACACTCGAAATCTAAAGCTTGGAAAAATTTTATCTTTATACTAAATAACAAAAAGGGAAACACAAAAGTCAAGAACAATTATCGTCTAATAAGTTTATTCTCAGTGATAAATAAAATAAGTAAAAGATCATAGTAGGCGCAATAGAAAGACAGCTAGACTTTAATCTACCAAAAGAGTGGGCAGGCTTTAGAAGTGGGTATTCAACAACTGACAAGATCCATGCAATTAACCACTTAATGGAAAAATCAACAGAATATGACAAACCACTACGTATAGCATTCATAGACTTTAGTGAAGCTTTTAGTACACCTGAAGATATCTATACAGGAAGTACAGCAATCCTGAAACTACGTAAGAATAGTGTGAAAAACCCAATTGAGAAAGGAGTTAGACAGGGAGACCCCATCTCTCCTAAATTAGGAAGTTAATACTAATGAAAAACACCTTAAAAACTTAAGATTTACAGATAACATAGTTCTGTTTAGTGAATCATGCGAGGAATTGCAAAAGATGATAAATTAGTTGAAAAGAGTAAGCAGAAATCTAGGACTGAAAATGAAAATGAATAAAACTAAGATAATATTCAAAGAAAATGCAGCGAGAGAAAAAAAATAAGGATTATGGACAAACCTGTGAAGATTGTTAATGAATATATGTACTTACGACACAGTAAGTGTTTCCCCAGGACATGAAACCTAAATTAAAAGAAGGATAAGAATGAGATAGAGGGCTTTTGATGAACAAAATGAGATTATGAAATGTATAATGTTACCTTCTCTAAAAGGAAAAGTAATTAATCAGATTATCCGGCTAGTATTAACTTAAGCATCGGAAACTTGGAGCATTACTAAGTATAAGCTTCTTACAACTTAAGAGGTATGGAAAGAATAATGACAGGAATAGCAATAAGAGATAGAAAAAGAGCATCATGGATACGAGAGCAAGCTAAAGTAGAGGATAATCTAACATATACAAAAAAGAAATGGACATGGGCAGTACATATAATGAGAATGACAGATAATAGATGGATAAAGATTGAAAAAGAAGCAGGGGAAGAAATTGAAGACGATGCATTAACGAATTAAGAAAGTTTGCTTATACAACACACACACACACACACACACACACACACACACACACACACACACACATATATATATATATATATATATATACATATATCGTGCCTAATCCTTGAAATTACCCGTATCATGAACAAGGCAGTCAGTGCGCCTAATCCATGTAATAGGCATTTCTTTCCCTGTTTCACGAAATAGACAGCCATTTGCCTAAAATATGAATGGATTCTTAAAAGTTGCCTAATTCACAGATTAGGCAGCCTATTCCAGGTGATAGTCAGTTGCCTGGTTCCTGGTTTAGGCAAATCAAATATAGTAGCACCATAAGCACCTAATATCTTGACGACTAGGTGTAGATACTGGACCCCTATCTTTACAAAGTTCAGTCATTTCTCTGGAAAATTGTCTGTTTTACTAACTAGAAACGGTATTTATTTTGTTCGCCTCTCTTCTTCCTTTTGGCTCTGTAATTCACTTTCATATGTAATAAATTCTTATGATAAAACTTAACACCCTCGCCACAGTTACTCTAAAGCTTAAAAAAGAATAAAAAGGAATATAACACATAAAACAAGAAATGTATAATGCACGATAAAAAAAAATGCAATACTTTGATCATATCATCACCATGATCATCATATACTTCATAAAAATATTTACAAAATTGAAGAAAATGAAATACCTACTGTAGGTGGAAAATACAGAAATTTTCAAAAATATCCATTTTACTAAACATTTATTCTGACATTTATTTTTATTAGGATGGTAACGTTAGGCTGACACATTTGACCATTTTTCTTGCAAGTGGACCTTTTGGCGTCACACTTAGAAGTACAACAACATTTTGTGAACCCTTGACCTTCGGTTCTAGAACAAAGGGCTGCAATTTTACGGAAAGGTAACAAATCTCCTTTAACTTTACCATGCTCTACTATTACGCAATCGCCTTCTGGAACTTGGTTTTTGGACTGATTTGTGTTA
>NC_090733.1:63943665-63953665 GCF_036898095.1 Palaemon carinicauda
AAAAACGAAGGTGTAAAATATAGATAGGGATAAATTAAGGAGCTACCGATAATTCTATTGACCTATGCATATCTCTATCACATTATCTCTGCCTACATAAACACAATCCTTTTCAAATTTCTATAAATTAACGTGAAAGCAAGTACGCCTTATTAAAAGATCAGTAGTGCTTCAGCATGAGATAATCTCCATAAAGGTCTAAAAATCCTTTTAGTATTTTTCTTCTAGGAGACATTTGGACTCTCGGAATAAGAGGGATAAACAGAAAAGGTTGTCCTATTATAACTTCAAGAAAAATTGTTACATTAACACCGTAGCGGACAAATCACCGCCATATAGAAGTTGACAGAGAATGCCTATCACGTTCCTTCATATTATTTCAAGTTAAGTAAAAAGTTAAAGTAAAAAGTACCAAAATTTGGCATTTTCAAAATTAGTTGTACTCTACCAATTGTACCAATTGTACTTGATAACCAGTACCAAAAACGTAACCATGTAGACCTAATCCTGGGTGCCCAATCCTCCTGAACTAAACAGGCTAGTCCGTAGCGTGTATGGGCATTTCTCACAGGACAGGAGCGCCGCTCCAGTCCTGCAGGCCAAACCGTACGGTCAGTCCTCTGCGTGTAGGGCCGGCTTAAAACTGTAAATCGATTCCTACATTCAATTGCAAATGTTTCTCTGCGCATATCTTCTAGAATTTTAATTGTTTCACACGGAGGTATTCTATCAACACTTCGGTTGGGTGCTTTCAGTTTTAATTTCAATGTAGCAATGAGGAGCTGGTGATCACTACCAATATCTACACCTCAATAGCGTCTTACATTTCTCAAAGTCCTCCTCCTCTCATTATTAATGGCTATGTGATCTATTTGATTTTTTTAATTGCCACATGGTGAGGTCCATGTATATTTGTGGATGTCCTTGTACTGTAAAAGAATACTTCTAATAACAAGATTGTTTATTGAATTAAAACTTATAAAATGTGCTCCATTTTCATTTGTAACTTCGACAATACCCTCAACACTCATCACATTCTCTATACCTTGATTATTTCTTCCAACTTTAGCACTGAGGTCACCAATCACAATTTTCTTATCTCTCTCTTGGATATCATCTATCGCAATCTGCAGTTCTTCACAGTATTTATCTTTCCTTTCTTTAGGGGCATCATTTTTGGTGCATAGTGAACTATAATGCTCATATTACACTGCTTTGATTTAAACTTTGCAAGTAACAATCTGCTATTTATAGTTCTACTCTCAGTTAATGCCTTTTCTACTCTTGGTGTCATCATTATTCCTAACCCTCCTCTTCCAACTCCATCTGCTCTTATTGTATAGATATACTGTATATTGCCTTGGTCTAATAATTCCTTACAATCCCTTTACGTGTTTCACTTAGGTCTTATGGGCAAGGTATCCAAACTACATTTCAAATATTCATTTTCCACTTGCTGTCACTTCACAATCTGATTTATGGTTCTAACATTCCACTTACCAATTTTCCATTTTTCTTTAGTATTTATAAACTGGGAGATTCTTTTGCACCCGGCTACGGCCGGAACTGGGGGACATTGTGCCATTTCCTCTATCCGTAGACTGACTAAATCCATAGAGGATTCATCGGCTAGATTCATCAAAGGATAGCCAATTCCTTGTGATATGTTGTGCCTACATAACTAAGGCAAGTGACCCTTGCCGGTCCATAATAATTCAAGTAAGATCATCCGCCAGGCATCGAGAGTGAAAGTCGAGGAGACAGCTTGTCTGTCACCTTTAACCCAATCTGTCATCCTGCTGCCAATGACTTCTTCGAGATATAGGGAGGCATTTCCTCCACACCAAAACTCTCGTTACTCCACCAGGTTTCTCATCTGCTTATATAAATGTTAGCAAACATGGATTGGTAAGATATACCGCCGAGCATAGTATATATATATATATATATACATATATATATATATATATATATATATATATATATATATATATATATATATATATATATATTTATTTATTTATTGATATACTGTATGTATATATATGTATATATATGTATTTATATATACACATATACATATATATATATATATATATATATATATATATATATATATATATATATATATATATATATATATATGTATATATATTTTTGGCTTTGGCCATGTCGTGCTGATGGAAGTTCCTTCGTTGGTAGCTTCCCAAGTTATATGTGACTACAGTGATATATCCCTGAGAATTTACCGAAGATACCCAGAATTCTAACTCCTGGAGTGAGTATCCCTTAAATCTCTCCAAGGGATATCGGGTAAGGACGTATCTTGACACGTCTCATAGCTATTTACACCCCAAATGGCCTTTCGTTACAAGAGGGAATGTGGCAAGAAAAAATAGGAGAGTCTTAGAGAGGTAAACACTCGACTCTCCTAATGTACTGTAAAATAGTTCGGGCTTCCGCCGCTATGCGGCGCCACCAACCATTCTTTCATTTGTAGCTTTTGGTGACAGCATTTATTAGTGTTATCTCGCTATTTTCGAGGAATTTCTTTGCTAATGATGGATTCTCCCACTTCATCAGCATCTGGAAAGTTAAGTAATATCTTTAGATTGTGTAAATGTAGGCTCTTGCCAGTTTTTGCTCTCGATTGATATCGTAATTAACGTAACAAGAGCCGTTGCCAGCCGGATGGTGTCATGGAAGCGATAGTTCTTTTGTTCATTTAGTTAGGAAGAACGATATTCCCGGCATTATTGCTTTATGACTTTAGCTATCTTGAAGTTTAGCTAGGAATTTTTATATTATGTCATTGTTGTCGTGTTTTTGGCCTTTGATAAGATCCTCTCGGGTGCTAGGCTAGTAGCCTAGGCACTTTCACACCTAATGCATGATATAACCTTCCTGGTAAAGTTTTATTGAAGCTTAGGCAATATTTTATACAATTAAGATATTACTATTTCTTTTTCCTCTTCCATATAGTATACTAGAGTTACATAGAACGTTTCTCTAAGCTCTTTAGCTTAATAGCTTTAGTGCTTTAATATACTTTATATGTCCCCATTACTCTTGTATTGTCTTTAGGGGTAAGATAGTCATCATTGCCCCTTTAAGTCAATACTATCTCTATGAGATATAAGAGTAATTCCCTTTCCCTCTGATTAGCCTAGGCTATCCTCAGTGAATTTGCTGTTACCTATGGTTTGGTAAATTATCTGGGGCGTTTCGTTTCTCTCTCCTTTTCTCTGAGCTAGCAACTGAGTAGCTTGTCAGCATTGAGTTTGGAGTTGAGGACGGGATATCAGAGTAAAGTCTGTGTTAGGCATCTAGCTACCTGGATTTATACCGGGAACTGAGTTAGCTTGTCGGTATTCCAGTAGGGCTAGTTGCTGTTCAGGAGGCTAGCCTCCCTAGACCTTGGTGGTTATTGTTTCGCAATTTCCGCCTTATGGTCTAGCAGACAGTCCTGTATTAGGGGTTCTTAACTGGAAGATAGGTTTCTTCCCTGTTTTGATTCCTGGTACGAGATTCTGTTCTCTTAGAGTTCGTTTTCGGACGTTCTCTCATTGCCTAACCCAACCTGGGGAATTGAATTCCCCTATTTGAGGTTACTATGAGGACAGAATCCTTCAGGTTAGGTAAGGCCCTAGGGTATTACCTTTCTTATGGACTATTCACCCCTGCCCCGCTATCTCTTTCGTGTTGAATGATCCAACACCCTCTTGGCCATGGTCCTACATATGCTCCTATGGACGTCTGTGGACCTGGCTTGAGTTTTTCTGTCCGTAGCTAGTACGCTGCTGGCAGATAACCTCATTTATTTGAGTGTACCTTAGAGTCCTCCCTTGGACTGCCTTCCATATGCCTTAAGATGGGATATGGTTGAGTGGAAGCCCGAATTTATTTCCCTCTTCCACTGGCACACTCTTTCAGGATGTAGACGTCTTAGTTGATCTTTGCCGTCTTCTATCCTTATCTTTTTCTCCTACTATCAATTATGGGCTACGTCAGCAGTTAATTCTGCCGCCAGTTTTGGATGGCTAGGCTAACAGTTTGCTGTTAACCCTTTCCTCGGACATCGTAGACCGATGCCGCTGGTTAGGTCCTAGGTATGTCTGCCGGAAACTGAGTAGCTTGCTGGCAACTATCCTATGCCTTCCATCCAAATATTAAACAACGCTGGCCTGTCGGCTTAAGCTAGCTAGCCCATCATGCCGATGTTGCCGGTGGGACCGGCAGTGTCGGCGAGTCCGGCAGTGTTGGCAGGGCCGGCATTGCCGGCAGGCCCGGCATTGCCGGCGGGCCCGGCAGTCCCGGCAGGCCCGGCAGTGCCGGCAGGGCCGGCAGTGTCGGCAGGGCCGGCAGTGTCGGCGGGGGCCGGCAACATTGACGGCATACTGCCGCCGACAACTGCTGTACCCAGGAAAAATTATTTTTTTTTCCAGCCTACAAGTGGTTCTTGTACAGCCATTTGTGAGACCATCATATAGAGAGATGATTTTCTTCTATAATAATGGTTATATCCATTTAATATTATCCACTATATTGAACTTTTAAAGAGGATGTGTCAAGAAGACACTAAATATTCTAGATATTTCCTCTATTATTATTCAATTCTTTATGAATTTTTTAGTTCAATATGGGGGGGGGGTGTCATAGCAAATGGCTGATCGGGAAACACATGTGGGTGTCTTTCCTTCTATAGCTTACCCTATCCAAGCTAAATATTATAACTGTTGTTATGTTGAAATCAGAAGATTTCACAGAAAACTCATTTGCTTTTCTTTTATTTACAGGAGGAGCATCCTGAGTGCGGGAACAACTTTTGTAAGGTCCGCAGCAAGGACATCTACGGACATGGCGTGTGTAGGTCTCACTCCCGCTGTTCTATCATCAAAGGGGCTCTCAAGTACTGGGATCCGAAGGTATGTACCGTGTGTGAGAAGTTGGTTAAAGAGGCTTTTGATGAACAAAAGTCTACCGAGTCTAGGGAGGCAGCTAGGGCTGCACTGCGTAAATGAGTAAGAGGTTTTCAAAAGAACACCTCGGGCCAATACCTTCCTAATGCTAGGATGAGGGACTGTCTCTTCCCCGGAGCGCGTGATGACGCCATCATCTCCCAGACGAAACCTGCAATCCCTTTGGTGCAGATTCAGGTTCAGAAGCCTGAAGAATCTGATGTTGCGGATACTTTGGAAAGTATCCATTTAGACGACAATATGTCTGTTGTCTCTGAGGAGACCGAGAAGAATCTCCTTGTAGAAGAGTTAGACCAGGAGGCAGTTGTCCCTCCTGCTTGTGATGTGGAGAACATCGAAGTGGCTTCGGTTTCTTCGGCTGCGGTGGCTGAGCCAGCACCCTCAACATCTTCACAACTGCCTCATCTGGAGACGATTACTAGTACTTTCCAGTCCTTAATGTCAATGGTTTATGACTTACAGAAGAGGTCTGCCGATAAAGAGACCACTTTCTGGACAGAAATTGAGCACTGTTTCTTCACGCCTAGCCCTGAAGAAGCTAAACGTTAAGGACCTTCCTGCATTCTCCGACGTTAACCCGTGGAGGTATGCGGAACATATGCCTATGTCAGCAGGCAGGATCTTCCTCTTGGAGAAACTGGGTTCCGTTCCAGTGGAGGAGATTGAGTTTTGGCCCAGCAGAGGGGTCTACCCGGACTGTTATGTCCAGCTCAAAAATGAACCGGTAGCCAAAGAAGAGACAGAGCCCAAAGAAGTAATTGTCTTCGAGCTCGTTAAGGCGCAATCTACGCTTACGTCAAACCTAATAGAGAGAGCATTCACTATCTCAAAGGTGCCGGCTTTGAGCAAGAAATACCCATCATTTATTGCTGACCCTCAACGTGCTTTTCCCTTTATGGATAAAGGGCTTAAAGTGGCCCTGAAGGCAGTGAGGGCAGGAAAACCCTCTCCCACGCTAGAAGAATGCAAGCCTTTCTCCCTTGCTTTCCCTTCAGATGATAAAGACTGGAAGGACGTTCATGTTACCTTCTCAGTCGGCAAGCTGGAGGCCGATATCGCTGGACGACAGTTCAACGAGGACCTTCCAAAGCTGTCAGAGTTTCTCTTAAGAAGAGAACACGAGACTAAAGAACGCCTGGCTGCGTCTATGTCTCTCCAAACAGGGCTAGAAACAATGGCTAGCATTCCCGATACCCCAGACATGTATGTGGTCTTTGCCAAGGCTCACTTGGCTACAGTAACTAAGGACCTGTACAACTTTGTCAGAGCCAGGACGGCTTGTAGAGAGATCGTGTTTGCTTTCGCCTCCGTAAAACACGAACCCAGGAAGCTCATAGCTTCTAATATCTGGGGAAAAGACCTCTTTCCTAGTGATGTGGTCAAAGAGGTCGTAGATAAGGCTGCCTCGGAGAACAGAAATCTGCTCTCCAAGTGGGGCTTATCCTCAAAGAGGAAATCTTCGGCTGAAGGACGTCCCCAGCCGAAGAACAAGTCTAAACGACCTCGGTTGCCTTCTCAACCAAGACAGCAACACCAACAGCTTCCTGTGGCCACAGTGTCCCACACAGTGGCACAACCTACCACCACCTTTCAACTGGTGTCCCAAACACTGGCGACTTTTCACCCCAGCCTTTGAAAGGCAATCGGCTTCTTTTAAGCCAAAGTCTCGAGGATCCTTTCGAGGTTCCTCTAGACGCCCCTTCAGAGGAAGAGGCTACAAGGGTGGACGTGGCCAAGGAGGTAAATCCTCCAACCAGCACTCAAAGTGAGATGCTGCTAGTAGGAGGGAGACTTCTCCATTTTCAGGATCGGTGGACCTTCGATCCTTGGGCCCACAGCCTGATCAAGATGGGACTAGGGTGGAGTTGGAACCCGACTCCACCAAGCTTTCCTCATTTCTTCCAAGCTTCAACCCCAGTTTTGGAAGAATATGTTTAAGAATTACTGGACAAGAAAGTAATATGGAAAGCAAAATCCATCAAGTTTCAAGGAAGGCTATTCCGTGTTCCGAAAAAGGATTCGGAAAAGCTCAGAGTCATTCTGGACTTATCTCCACTCAACAAGTTCTTTGTGAACTACAAGTTCAGAATGCTGACGCTTCAGCACATAAGGACCCTTCTGCCCAAAAGGGCATACACAGTCTCCATAGACATGACGGATGCGTACTGGCATGTACCAATCAACCGTCAGGTTTCCCCCTACTTAGGGTTCAAGCTCCAGGAAAGATATGTCTTCAGAGCCATGCCCTTCGGTTTGAACATCACACCAAGAATATTTACAAAGCTTGCGAACGCAGTTACTCGACAACTACGCCTCAAGGGTGTTCAGGTAATGGCTTACCTGGACGACTGGCTGGTGTGGGCAGCATCTAAGGAGGAATGCGTGCAAGCCTCCATAAAGGTGATCCAGTTCCTAGAGTATCTAGGGTTCAATATAACCTTAAAAAAGTATCGGCTGTCTCCAGCTCAAAAGTTCCAGTGGCTGGGAGTTCACTGGGACTTACAGTCACATTGCCTCTCGTTGCCGATGGCAAAGAGAAAGGAGATAGAAGGGGCCGTCAAAAATCTTCTTCAATCCCGAAGAATATCAAGAAGGCAACAGGAGGGAGTGTTGGGGTCTCTCCAGTTTGCCTCTTTGACGGACCCACTTTTGAGAGCACGACTTAAAGATGCATCAGGGATCTGGAAAAATTCGCTTGCAACGATCGAAGAGATCTACTAAGACCACTACCAAGTCGTCTACGATCAATTCTCAAGCCATGGTCGGAAGTGAAGAGCTTAAGAGGAAAAGTACCCTTGCAACCACCCCCTCCTGCAGTCACCGTCCACACGGATACCTCAAAGGAAGGATGGGGGGGTTATTCTCATCATCGAAAGGTAAGGGGAGCTTGGTTCCCCCACTTCAAGTCCTTCCAAATCAATTACCTGGAAGCCATGGCAGTGTTTCTTTCCCAGAAGAAACTGAAACTTCGCCGCTCTATCCACATTCGTATGGTTCTAGACAGCAAAGTGGTTATGAGATGCGTAAATCGACAAGGTTCGAGATCGCCTCAGCTAAATCATGTGATGCTAGCAATCTTTCATCTGTCCAAGAAGATGAAATGGCACTTATCAGCAGTCCACCTTCAAGGATTCCACAATGTGACAGTGGACGCTCTATCCAGGCTCAGCCCGATAGAGTCCGAATGGTCCCTAGACGCAGGATCATTCTCGCTCATATTGAACAAAGTCCCAGGATTGCAAGTAGATCTCTTCGCAACGAGCGACAACAAGAAGTTGGCCCGGTACGTAGCCCCATATGAGGATCCTCTAGCGGAAGCTACGGACGCAATGTCCCCGGATTGGAACAGGTGGTCCAGGATTTACCTGTTCCCACCAACCAACCTTCTGTTGGAAGCACTCGACAAACTGAGATCCTTTTGGGGATGGGCAGCGATAGTGGCCCACAAGTGGCCAGGCAGTGTATGGTTTCCGTTGATAACAGAACTACGCCTGAAGTTGATCCCGTTGCCGGAACCAGTTCTGACTCAGCTAGTACAGAAATCGACTGTCTACGCTTCATCAGAGAAACCCTAGAACCTTTATCTCATGTTTTCTCACCCTAGCTGTCAAGAAAAGGTTCGGGATTTCAGCAGACAGCATTAACTTCTTAGAAGAGTACAAGTCAAAGTCAACGAGAAGACAATACGAATCTTCCTGGAAGAAATGGGTGGCCTTTGTTAAGGCGAAGAAACCTCAAGAGATTTCTATGGATTTCTGCTTGTCCTTCTTCATCCATCTTCACGGACAAGGACTAGCGGCTAATACGATTACAACATGCAAATCTGCCCTGGCTAGACCGATTCTTTATGCCTTCCAAGTGGACTTTTCTAATGAAATCTTCAATAAGATTCCAAAAGCCTGTGCAAAACTTCGACCTGCAGTCCCTCCTAGGCCTATTTCATGGTCCTTGGATAAGGTGCTTCATCTGGCTTTTAATCTTGAGGGTTTTGTTTCAATCATTAATTCATTAGTACCATCAGTAAAATTCACTATAGAAAATGAAGAAAATAACCGTATCCCATTTTTAGACGTTTTAATAGTTAGAGAAACAGATAAATTTAAGTTTTCCATATATAGAAAGCCTACAAATAATTTTTCATATGTACATTTCTACTCCGGTTACTAAAAATATAAAGTATTCAGTTGTTTCCTCCATGTACCTTAGGGCACTGAGAATTTGTAGCCCAGATTACATTGAGGACGAGTTCACTAAAATAGAAAAAATTGCAACAGATCTTTGTTATCCCAAATATTTCTTAGAAAAATGTATGAATAAGGCTAAGAAAACATTTTATAGTGTCCAATTAGAGAGGAAGGAAACAATTAATAATATGCTTTGTTTGCCATTTCATGTTTGGTTTTTAGATGTTATACCCCTTTTGAAAAAACTAGACATTGCTGTAGTGTTTAAATATAATTGTACATTAAAAAACATGTTAATTAAGAATAGTTCTGGAAATGATAATAATGTAATATATAGTATTCCTTGTTCAGAGTGTCACCTATTTTATGTCGGCCAAACATCAAAAAGTATACCAGTCAGATTAAAACAGCATCAGGTGGCCGTCTCCGGGGTTCTCTTAATAATGTCTTGGCCTCCCACTGGTTAGGGTCAAGTCACAGAATTGGTTGGTCAAAGGCGGAAAAAGTAATCCATGTAAATGACTATTTCCAAAGAAATATTGTTGAATAATTTTTAATCTCCTGTACTCAAGGTAGAAATTTGAATCTAAGCCCAGGTCTGTTTTCCGTTAATCCAGTATTATCCTTTTATCTAAAATCTGACTTCTCCGGAATCATTAAGAAACTGACAGCTATTGGATCCCCTTCTCCTGTATAAATACGATGTCTTTGTATATGCATTCTCATTGCTGAGTTTGATAATGTCCTGAGTGGATGAAAGTACTAACTCCAATCAAGTCTTTTTCATTTTTCCTTTCGTGGCTATAATACATTTTATATTCATCATGTGTCAGCTTT
>NC_090733.1:63956165-63971165 GCF_036898095.1 Palaemon carinicauda
ATGCATTGGTAGATTAGACTTGTTTGGGAATACAAACAGACAAGAAACTAACGAATGCAGTGGGCATTAGATAGTTGGATTCCACATTTCAATAAAAAGTAAAAGAAATCTCCTTTATTTCAGTGTTTCTTTGTTGCTCGATATCTACTGTATATGTTATTGACAATGTTACGCACATCATTATCTAAGTCAATTAGTGACTTCGCAATTCAGAGATACTGCTCACAGCTAATTAGAGGAACTGTATATCAGCTTCTGCTCCAAACCAATTACAAAGACAAGATCAGGGCGTCAAATTAATATCCCATCTTAAATCTGCCACTTACAAAGGACCAAAAGTATCGTTGAAATCGAATAGTTTCGAAACTGATAACTTTAGTCACGTTTTTTACCTGGCCACATTTATCGTCATTAATCCTCCTCACTGCTGCTTTTACCATTGCTACTACTAATGCTAATAGAAGTACTACTACTACTACTACTACTACTACTACTACTACTACTACTACTACTACTACAATTATTATTATTACTATTATTTATTATCATTACTATTATTTATTATTATTATTATTATTATTATTATTATTGTTGTTGTTATTGTTGTTATAACTATTATTACTATTGCCATTATTAGTCTTATTATTATTACTATTATTATTATTATTATTACTATTACTACTACTACTACTACTACTACTACTACTACTACTACTACTACTACTACTACTACTACTACAACCCTAGTTGGGAAATCAGGATGCTATAAGCCATGGGGCTCCAACAGGGAAAATAGCTTAGTGAGGAAAGGAAACAGGAAAAATAAAATATTTTAAGAACAATAACAATATTTTAAGAATAGTAACAACATTGAAATAAAACATTTCCTATATAAACTATAGAAACTTTAACAAAATAAGTGGAATAGAAATAACATAGAATAGTGTGCCCGAGTGTACCCTCAAGCAAGAGAACTCTAACAAAAGACAGTGGAAGACCATGGTACAGAGGCTATGGCACTACCCAAGACTAGAGAACAATAGTTTGATTTTGGAGTGTCCTTCTAGAAGAGTTGCTTACCATGGCTAAAGAGTCTCTTTTACCCTTACTAAGGGGAAAGTGGCCACTGAACAATTACAGTCTATTAGTTAATCCCTTGAGAGAGGAAGAATTATTTGGTCATCTCGGTATGAGGACAGAGGAGAATATGTAAAGAATAGGCCAGACTATTCAGTGTATGTTTAGGCAAAGGGAAACTGAACCGTAACCAGAGAGAAGGATCCAATGAAGCACTGTCTGGCCAGTCGAAGGACCCCCATAACTCTCTAGCGGTAGTATCTCAACAGGTGGCTGGTTTCCAGGCCAACCTAATACCTACTACTACTACTACTACTACTACTACTAATAATAATAATAATAATGATAAAACAATAATCGCAGTAAATCCATTCGGACGTTCAGCCAGTTACATAAACCAAAAGAATTCTGCTTGTAATGTAATCTAGCTAATATAAATGATACTTCTTATCCGTCTTTTGACTAACTGTTGTTTGAAGGACCTATTGTTCCTTGGCAGTAATGTGTTTACAAGGAACAGAAAACATAATTTGATGATTTATAATTCTTCTCAACCCTTAACAGGATTCTGCACACATAGTCTTTTGAAGGTTTAAATTTGAAACATAAATTATAGTAATATCTATTATTTTATCAAATATTGCGATATATGTTTCCTAGAGCAGAAGTTGATCCATTGTCACTCAGGTCAGCCTAAAAGCCAATCTTAATTTCGGTTAAAAAGTAATATGGAATCAACCAGCCACATTCGTTGTGACTATAAATACGACATCCTTGTTATCAATTTTTTTTTTATGAATTGGACGCCTTTTTTTCTATACGATATCCAAAAAAATGCAGACTTGTTCTTTTGAGTCAAATCTGTTTGAAGGAACACTATAAAGATTCTGGGGGTGTTTTGCCAGTTGGGTTACTGAAGATCTGTATTAATTATAATATTTTTAGAATAAAGAAAATGACTGATATTTTCCTCCAAACTCAAAATATTTAGTCTATCTTGTGAATTGATATTTATAAGAGAAGTAAAATTTCAATGATGACTTTTTCATATATATATATATATATATATATATATATATATATATATATATATATATATATATATATGTATATGTATATATATATATATATATATATATATATATATATATATATATATATATATATATATCATATATATTATATATATATATATATATATATATATATATATATATATATATATATATATATATATATATATATATATATATATATATATATATATATATATATATATATATATATATATATAGTCACAAAACTTCCAATTATCCGCTAGAAGGCTGGCTCTTGAATCTTGATAATTGATTCGTGATATTTAGTATGTACACAAGAAAATTCATGTATTTGAAGTGCGAATCAATGTTCCCACGTGTAGTGTGACCAGATTCTAGCCTGAATATGTACCTATACAATATGAAATATGAAAGCCTCTGGGTCTGTAAAATAATGTTAGTCATGTTATATTTATTTAGATCTACTAGAAGGAGGTTTTGTAGGTGGTGAATGAGCAAGGGAAGCACGAGGGTGCGTTGGACAATGCCTTCATACAAAGAAATGCGGAGGGGGTTCTTGGTCCCATCATCCCACAAGAAATTTGCTCTGTAGCTAAATACTCAGGGACCCACATGGCTAAAGCTGTCATGATGTACTGTAAAAGATTGGCGCATATTTTCCATAACTGTGGACCTTAACATAAAACTTCCAGGTTGACAACCTTAAAAATGTACTACTCATAGCTAAATAACGACGTACATTTGTTTCAATCCATACCGCACACAATATCCCCATACAATTATGTGTTATGTAGTCACTGAACATGTGTATCTATTTGCTCTTTACTAAGAATGTTTTGTAGTAGCAGTTAAGATTTTTGCATGTAAAAATTGTTAAGATAGTGTCTTTCAACAAATTTATTCACACAGTAAAATCATACGAGATTGTACATTCAAATGAACAGTTGACGTGCCTGTACAAACAAAAGATATTGTTTACTGATCATTCAAAATTAACATACTTCTTTACCTAGCACAGTTTCATGAAATCAGTTAAAAACCCACTTTTAAAACTATATACATAAGAGCTACAAATAAGATAACATTAAATGTAAACATAGTGTGAGCATAATACTTTGCGCTCAAATCAACAACCACCCTTCAAATTCTGACTCTGAGTCCTCAGGTTTTGTGCTGCTGTCCATCTTTTCTTATAGCTTTGTGTGGGAGCATTTTCCAGATGACCCAGTGTAATTGCAAGAAATGTAGCAAGAAATGCTGCATCTTGCACATGAACAGTTTCTGGTAATTGCAAGATAGGCCTTCAGGCCATGGGGGTTGCTCATTTAGCAATGGTAGGAGCTTGCCATCGTAAAATGTCCAGCCGAAGTGTATGGGGGTGGGCACCTTTGGCTTTGCTCTGTGTGCTTGTTTGCCCACTATTGTTGCCAATGATGCTCATTTCAAGTGCTGAGTGAAAGTATCCTCTGTTTGGGGAAAAGTTTGAGAACCATAGATTTTCTGTTTAAAAACTAGGGTACCCTAAGACTTAAAATATCTGATCCCTGGAAATTACCTGGAAATAGACTGCTATCAATAGCTCTTTGGCTTGGTAAGGAAGTTGAGGACTTAATTCATATTGGGTGACAACCTCAGCAAATTCCTCAATAGCTGAAATGTCTGTGTCCCTTGCTTTAATAACTCAGACCTTTCTAACAAAGTATGTATAACAAGTTGTATCCCTGCAACAGGACTGTGTAAAAAAGGGAGTGCTTTATACAAAGAAAATCCCAAGGATGTTCTCATCTAATGAATAGGAATGCAAGTCTCTTAGTTGGTATGCACCCAAAGTTCTTTCAGATCTGCAAGTGTTGTATTGCTGTAATAATATGTACACAATACAGTCACACCAGTATCATTGACATGATCTATGACCGATTCTGTATAATCCTGTGCGGCACTGTGTACACTGTGCAGGATGATTCTTGTATCTGCTTCATCCTGGCTAGACTCAAGCTCTGACACTTATAAGGATTGATTCTTTGAGACAATTACTGCTTTACATTCCTCTTGAAAGTCACCGGAGAGATACAATTTGAAAGTCATGTGCTGGTGTTTGCAGCTTTTGTTTTGCTCACCTCTCAGAGATAATGAAGCAGTTGTTCTTTTTTTGCAGAAATTGGGAAGAATTCAGATGGTTCTGGTGCTTGGAAGTGGTCCTTTACCTCGTACACTTTACTCTACTTGACCTTACTAGCCCTGTCTTTCCTTTCTGCGACCTTCATTCTTGGATTTCGATATCTGCACAGAAATGTTGAACCATACGTTTTTTTTTTTTTGTGGCATATATGGCATATAATTGAGCAGGTAATGTTTTTACTTAACTGCAATGGCTGCAGAGGATTCACCTTTGTGAAATGACAAATTACGGATGACATGCATGGCATTGACCATTAAGCTGCCGTCCTCATATTGGGACTGGGAAGTGTGGACTAACAACTGGTCAGTGTATCAGCCATTTAACCTTTATTGAAATTATTATCTAAGTTCCATTTTATTTGAAGGTAACTACGGGTTTGAACTAGCGGTTGCTTGTTTAGTTTATTGTTGGTGTTTGTTTTAGTAAATTTTGGTGTTAAAATTCATTTTGTTCTTGGTATCTTTAGTTTTGGTTATAGGCTTGTTCAGTTGTTTTAATTTCTATTTGTTTAAGGCAAGGTTATCTTTAAACACGAACACTTTAGTAATAATTTAATGTATCTTATAAAGTAATATCCCTACCTGACTTGCTGCTTTCAGCAAAATAATAGTAACTGTGATTCCTATTAGGAATCTTACGTTGTTACCGCCTTTTTACCACTTTCTTTACGAACGTTCATATGAGCGTTCTATTTGCCTAACTGGTCCGAGTTGATGTCTGTAAACCGCCGCAGTAGTAAGTCAGTCAACAATTGGTGACCAGAGAAGAAATACAAGTGAGAATGAAGGAAGGAACTTAAATTCTCGAACCTTAAACTGAAAAGGTTCCTAGCCAAAGGTTTTATGCAGGTAAGAAAGTGGTATTGGCTTAATAATTGTACACCATTGAAATATGCGTGACCTGTCAAGTCAATTTGTTTGAAGTACGCAAAGGCTTTGGTAAATTTGTGCCTTTATTATTTTTGGCTCGTTTTGGTATATGGTTGGCTCATTGTCGTAGAGATTGTTTTGTTAATCGTGCGGAGCTTAAACTCGATAAAGTGCCTATTGTTATCGGTACATTTCTTTGTTCCTAATTGTCTCTCGTCTTGCATGACGGGTCATTTTGTAATTTAATTTAATGTTGTTGTTTTTGTGTTAGTTTTTTTCTTGGCGAAATGGATTTGTTTAGGTAGATTGTTTGCTTTCGTTTAGTTGGGACAGCGGTTATTTGTCCTTGTAGGATCTTACGCGTTAGTGCTTATATCATTGTAAACTTTCGGTGATTACATTTTTTAATTTTTTGGTTGAATGTACTAATTTCACAGAGGCTGATGTCTATTGTCAGGGTATTTGCTTAATTACCCTATAAATATATATCCAATATTACTGGATAAGTTTGTCCATAAATACTAAGAATGTAGGGCCTTATTTAAGTTCCCTTTAGGTCATAGTATTTTCAACTGTTATGTGATGGTTAGACTCTTAAATAAGGTTTGCTGGTTATATTTAGAATGATTGGTTTGATAAATTTAATGTTCCTATAATCAGGATCACTCTCTAGTATGATAAATATCTTTTTTTTTTTTTTTTAATTCTAGGTTCCTCAAAGGATAATTAATTTAGCAATATCTTTACCACACTTTCCAACAAAATGTTGGAGATCATTAAGAGGAAGGTCAATAAAAGATCCTATATAAAGGGTACAATAACCCATGAAACGAAGGCCTTAGAATCTGTTAGTGATGGAGATCTAACATTCCACTTGCTAGATCAGTATATTGACTCGATAACTGAGAAATTGAACGACATAGAATATCTCGATTCATCCATTTGCGAAGATATGTCCGAATCGGAAATTGATGATGTATTGTCTTCTGCGAGGTCTTATCCTTTAAATATAAGTTTGGGATTGTCTATCTTTAAGAAAAAAGGGATGAGTTGGATGCTAAAAGGAATCGGGTTCAAAGTTCGAATCCCGTAGGCAAAATTGTAAAATCACCATTGCCCCTATTCAAATCCAAACCTTTACAAATAATCTTTAAAACCCTTTTGCTTATTCCAATTTCAAAAAAAGTCTTTGTAATGCTTTGGCTGGCATGCCCAATCATACTGGATGGAGCACAAAAGCTTATCTATTTGAAAGGTTACTTGTCTGATGAAGTTCTTAGCGTGATTGAAAATATTCCTATTAAGGATGATATTTATCGGAGAGCTTTAGATTTGTTGGATATTAGCTTTTTGGATAATGACTTTATTATAGACAAGTCGTTGAATTCTATACTTTGCGCACCTGAAATCGCCCAGTTAAATGAAATAGTCGCTTGTTAGGTTAATTATCAACAAGGTTCAGGGTTTAAAGGGTGTTGGAATAGACTTGACTACAAATAATTCTGGCTGACTTATCCTACTGTGTTAGGTAGTTAACAATAAATTACCTCGTAATTTCCTTATTGAAGTATCTAGGGAAGTAAACATTAATTATCCTAATTTCAATCAGTTAGTTGATAAATATCAGAGCATTATAATAAGGGTGAAGATAGGTTTAAAGGATCAAGAAGTTAAATCCAAAACTCAGAATAATACTTTGAATAATACTAGTCTGAAGGTCGTAAGATGATCCAAAATTACAAATGCAAGTTTTGCCAAACTGCTGGACATCGTCATCTAAATGTTCCAGTTATAGTAGTTTAGAAACTAGGAAAGCTAAGGCTTCTGCTATAGGATTGTGTTTCAGATGTTTGAATGCTAATCATAAATCTAACGAGTGTCCAGGTTTAAAAGCAGTACTGCCTTACAAATGCTTTCTTTGTAACAAGGCTGAACTCATGCAGCCATGTGTAACCTTACCAAAAACTGAAAATAAAGTATTTAGTATGGCGAATGGTTCACAGGTTTTAGTTCCAATTATGTCTTTGCCTGTCAGTAGGGGTAAGAAATCTGCTAGGTGTTACTTCTTGCTAGATACGGGTGCACAATTTAGTATGATTGATAAGGAATCTGTAGATGGTGAAGTAGGTGAATGCTTTATCCCTCCTGTGTCCCGATTAGTATCTTCCCTCGATATGCCTCTGGCTGCAAAGGATGGTTTCAATTATGTTGCAGATCTGACCTTTCCCCATGGAAGGGTTCAGTTTAACTGTTAAAGTACCTAAATTGACAAGTATCAGTCAGAGCATGAATGATAATAATTTACATGTTTCTCCAGATTTTCCTAGGGTCAAGGGTAAAGACATAAAGTTGCTTGGCATTATAGGTAATGATATTCTCCAATATTTTACTCAGTTTAGTTTACACCCAGCTGTAATTTATGGTAAAAGCTGCAGGGTTATTAGGTTAGCTAATGGTTATATCCCAGTGGGAAATGGTATGAATTCTATGCTACTACAGGAAGAGCAGGATGATAGAGACAAAGCTATGAGAAACTTAGATCTCTTTAAGATTGACTCTTCCATTAGGTCTAAACCTGTGGAAAATGAGCCTCATAGGTTTTTTGTAGAAGAGAAAGTTTTAAAATTCAATCCTCATGAAGGTAACAAAGAATATAGTGTAGAGACTCGGATGTTTCATAATTCTAATATTGAGAAATAGGTTAAACCTAAATCTCCCCAGAAAAGCCTAATGATGTTTATTCCTCCAAAGAAGTTAGGAAAGGAAAGGTTAATTGTTAATTTTGCAGTCAATCCTGTTGGTTACCAGTTTGACCCCTTGCTAAAAATTTTCTCTGACTCAAGCGTAGAGTATGGACTAGATAATTTTTATAGTCTCGAGTCTACAGGGATACCGGTTAGTGAGAAAGGTAATTTGGACTATGAAAATGATCAAATACAGAAATTTAAAGAGTCCACTTCCTATAAAAATAAGCATTATAATGTTGCTCTGCCTTGGGAGGAGCATATGATAAAAAAAGTTCCCTCTAACTTTAAAATATCTCTAGCAGTAGCCGAGAGAGTGTATAAGCTAGAGAATAAGGGTATCTCGGGAAAATATGAAAAAATATTTGACCAACAAGAAGCATTAGGTATCATAGTAAAAGTCGAAAGGAGAGTACAGGGTCAGATATTTATTCCCCATCGACCAGTTAATCAAGATGGATGAGTTGTCCACCACAAAAATAAGGCCTGTATTTAATTGCTCTCTGGAGGTTGGAAAAGCTCCTTGACTTAATGAAGCTGCATTTCCAGGCATTGGCCTCATGAACAATTGGTTATCTTTGTCGATCTATTTTATAACCAACGATTACGTTATCCTTGCTCACATAATGAAGGCTCTCCTTCAGATTAGATTATCTCTTGATGAGGACAGGAACAGATTTAGTTTTTTTAAAGAAAAATTAATGGTAAATATGTCTCCTATAGGTATAATACCATAATTTTTGGTTTTGTGAGTTCCCCTTTCATCTTAAATTATATTGTTCAGCACCATCTGATGGTGAACTCCCATATTGAGGTATCCAGTATAATCAAAGATAAATTTTATGTTGATAATATGATCTTTACAACCAACAATGTTGGTGAGCTTCGTTGTACGGTTCATAACATAAATAAGGTTATGATCTCTGGAGGTTTACCATTAATGGAATGGTCTTTTAATGATAGGTCTGTTCTTTCTAACCTAAAAGAGGAAGAAACATTTCTTTCTTCAGAAGTTAGTGTGTTGGGGGTATTTATATAATAAGGAAGAGGATTCTTTAAAACTTGGGGTATTTGTATAATAAGGAAGAGAATTCTCTAAAACTCAAGAATGCTCCTCTTAACTGCAATGCCTCAACAAAAAGGCAGATTTTGTCGTCTTTGACCTCTGTATTTGACCTATTTGGAATACTTGCCCCAGTGTTGTTGCAAGAAAAACTCTTAATAAGAGAGATGTACCAAAAATGAATTGACTGGGATCAAGATTTAGATAGTGATCTCTTTGCTCGATGGCTTAGGCTATACAAAAGTTTCGAAGGCGTAGGTAGTGTTCCCTTTAAAAGGAGGTCATTTAATGCAGACCTTCCTGTCAAATTATACATATTTGCCGATGCTTCTAAGGAAGCATATGGGTGCGCTATTTATGTTGTTCAGGAGCACAATTGCTCTCTCTTATTCTCTAAGGTTAAAGTCTCTCCTATAAAAGAGAGAACTCTTCCTACATTAGAGCTGTTAGCTGCTAAACTATCCTTAAAGTGACTAAAGACAATATTTGACAAAGGTCAAACTTCTGGCTGTCGACTCGGTTCCATTTTATTATTTGTAGATAACCAAGCAGTTTTAAGGTGGATCTGGGGAGAAAACTTCCTTAAAGGAATACTTTCGTAAATAATAGGGAGGTAAGGAGGTAAGTCAGCTGCTTGATTAACTAAAATGTAAATATGGCCAGGTATCATTTTCCTACATTCCTTCTCTTCATAATCAAGCTGACTTTTTAACTAAGCCTTTACGGCTAAGGTATTTTTGGATAGGTTAAACTGGTGGACTCAAAGTCCTCAATGGATATTTTCACCCCCTCAGGAGTGGCCCAAGGGCCAGTTAGGATGTATTCCCTGTCAGGTTAAATGTGAGTTGGTGTCACCAGTGCTTGGTCCTACTAAGGCTGCACCTCTGGTTGACATAAGTAAATTTTCTAGCTATAGTAAGTTGCTTGGTGTTACAGTAAATGTTTTTACTGCCCTGGTTAAATTTAAAAAATATAATTTTGACTCTTCTGAGGCAGATAATTAATTATTTATTAGGTTTTATGCCAGCAAAAGCTTTTCCTGTAGAATTAAGTTACTTGGAGGATCCTAGATCCACAACAGATAGGCCTCGGCTAGTTAATCAACTAAATTTGTTCTTGGGAAAGCATGGGATTATCAGATCTAAAGGTCGTATAGACAAAAATGTCGATCTGAAGTATCATGTGGTAAATCCCATTCTCATGTCTAAACACCACCATTTGACTAGATTGTTGATTTACTTTGCTCATTGCAAAACTATTGTACCAACCGTGTTTCACACAATTGTACATAATTCCTTTTGTATATATTATGCTTGTATCTTCGCTCTTCCCTCGCACTAAAAAGAACCAGAATAAACATGTCTGCGTGTCGCCTATGTAACATTGTCATTTCCTCGAACATGTAATTTCCTGTTGCCTTGAGATTTTGTATATAAAGGAGAGTGTTCCATAATAAATTAACTCAGTTGATTGCATCCTGCCTTTGAGTTCACAACCTTCTCTCGGCTCCGTCACACTATGCATATGGGCCTGCAGGCTTCTCCTAACTTCCTTAGGATGCACGGGTTCTGGATATTGAAAGCCCGTCAAGCTGTGCTTAATGTCCTTAAGGATTGTGTAGTTTGTAAGAGGTACAATACTCAGCCTGTATCTTATCCTTCACCTTCTTCTCTTCCCACTTTTCCCGCTTCTAGAGTTAATTTGAGTGTGCCCTTTGCTCACATAAGTGTTGATTACACAGGTCACTTGTGGGTAAAGGATATAAGGGGAGAAATTATGAAAATTTATATTCTGATTTTCACATGTTTTAACACTCGTGCAGTGCACTTTGAGGCTGTGGACTGCATGTGTACCTCTTGAGTTTATTCTTGCTTTTGTTAGATTTGTAGATAGGTATGGAATACCGTCAGTAGTTTATTCTGACAATGCTAAATCTTTTATTCAAGCTGGTAAATTATAGAACAGCTTTTAACTTCCTCTGAGTTTGAGGAAAAGTTTAGAATGGCTACAATTGGCCATAAAACTATTCGCACATATGCCGCATGGTACGGAGCTACATGGGAAAGGTTAATCAAACCTGTAAAACATTGTGTGTTTAAAGTCTTAGGTAGGTCAACTCCTACCACTTCTGAATTTATTACCTTTTTGTCTGACATTCAAAAAATCTTGAACAACGGACCATTAACATATTGATCTTATGAGAATAAGATAGACATAATTACTCCTAATAATTTTTTAGTTGGAAGACCTATTCCTTCCATAGTTTTAGGAGACGGTGAACCACTCCCTGAATGGGAATATAATGAAGAGGAAGATTACTCGACCCATTTATCTCATGTCCTCAATCTCCGTGACCTCTTATATGAAGAATTTAAAGATAGATGGCTGTCTGAGTATTTGGTGAATTTGAGAGAAAAGGATAGAGCTTCATTTCAGAATAAAAAGATCTGGGAAGGAGGTGATATAGCCTTACTGAAATTACCCTCTAGGACTAAGCCTTACTGGCCACTTGTCCGAGTGGTAGATACCTTTCCTGATCCAGATCTTGTAATGTGCACTATTAAAGTGGCAAGTTCAGATGGTAGTAATGTTATTGTGAATGTTAAACATTTAATTCCATTGCAATTGTATGGCGAGTTAAATAATCGTAATGCAAAGTCAAAGGACGAATCTAATCCTGTTGAAAATGTTCAAGTTTTTAAGCCCAATAGAGAAGTTATTTGTAATATTAAAGAACAGTCTGAACCCATTGACTTTATCAGGACCTCATATCAGACTGAAAGTGGGAGACCTACTAGAAGGACAGCTCAAGCTTCAAGAACTCAAATAAGAGGTATTGCTTCACAAGGACTCTTGTAACTTAATCTAATTTTAGAAGAGTGTTATATTTAATATGAACTTTTCTTTTCCTGTTGGGGAGGATATGGAAATTATCATTTTAGTTCCATTTTATTTGAAGGTAACGACGGGTTTGGACTAGCAGTTGCTTGTTTAGTTTATTGTTGGTGTTTGTCTTCGTATTTTTTGGTGTTAAAATTCATTTTGTTCTTGGTATCTTTAGTTTTGGTTATAGGCTTGTTCAGTTGTTTTAACTTTTGTATAAGCTAAGGTCATCTTTAAACACGAACACTTTAGTAATAATTTAATGTATCTTATAAAGTAATATCCCTCCCTGACTTGCTGCTTTCAGCAAAATAATAGTAACTGTGATTCCTATTAGGAATCTTGTGTTGTTGCCTCCTTTTTACCACTTTCTTTACGAACGTTCATATGAGTGTTCTATTTGCCTAACTGGTCCGAGTTGATGTCTGTAAACCGCCGCAGTAGTAAGTCAGTCAACAATTGGTGATCGGAGAAGAAATACAAATGAGAATGAAGGAAGGAACTTAAATTCTCGAACCTTAGGTTGAAAATGTTCTATATATATATATATATAATATATATATATATATATATATATATATATATATATATATATATATATATATATATATATATATATATATATATATATAGAAAAAAATTTCTACCTTATACTTGGGATCGAACGCTAGCCCCTTCTAATGAAAGGCCAGGTCGAAACCAACCATGCCACGAGAGGCCATAAAAGATATCGGAACCTGACGCTACCCAGCTGTCCGAGGATTTACCTGGCCAGACATCAGTCTCTTACCAGAGAGTTTTACCCAATATCCCGGCCCACCACGTGACACAATTGGTAGTAATTCATTCAAATTACCCCTAATGAGTCAATATGGATGAATATCAACACAACATCGTGTTCAAATAGAAATAAATTTCTACCTCATACTTGGGATCGAACGCTAGCCCCTTCTAATGAAAGGCCAGGTCGAAACCAACCATGCCACGAGAGGCCATAAAAGATATCGGAACCTGACGCTACCCAGCTGTCCGAGGATTTACCTGGCGAGACATCAGTCTCTTACCAGAGAGTTTTACCCGATTTCCCGGCCCACCACGTGACATAATTGGTAGTAATTCATTGAAATTACCCCTAATGAGTCAATATGGATGAATATCAACACAACATCGTGTTCAAATAGAAATAAATTTCTACCTCATACTTGGGATCGAACACTAGCCCCTTCTAATGAAAGGCCAGGTCGAAACCAACCATGCCATGAGAGGCCATAAAAGATATCGGAACCTGACGCTACCTAGCTGTCCGAGGATTTACCTGGCGAGACATCAGTCTCTTACCAGCGAGTTTTACCCGAAATCCCGGCCCACCACGTGACACAATTGGTAGTAATTCATTCAAATTACCCCTAATGAGTCAATATGGATGAATATCAACACAACATTGTGTTCAAATAGAAATAAATTTCTACCTCATACTTGGGATCGAACGCTAGCCCCTTCTAATGAAAGGCCAGGTCGAAACCAACCATGCCACGAGAGGCCATAAAAGATATCGGAACCTGACGCTACCCAGCTGTCCGAGGATTTACCTGGCGAGACATCAGTCTCTTACCAGCGGGTTTTACCCGATATCCCGGCCCACCACGTGACACAATTGGTAGTAATTCATTCAAATTACCCCTAATGAGTCAATATGGATGAATATCAACACAACATCGTGTTCAAATAGAAATAAATTTCTACCTCATACTCGGGATCAAACGCTAGCCCCTTCTAATGAAAGGCCAGGTCGAAACCAACCATGCCACGAGAGGCCTTTCATTAGAAGGGGCTAGCGTTCGATCCCAAGTATGAGGTAGAAATTTATTTCTATTTGAACACGATGTTGTGTTGATGCTGGGTAGCGTCAGGTTCCGATATCTTTTATGGCCTCTCGTGGCATGGTTGGTTTCGACCTGGCCTTTCATTAGAAGGGGAAAGCGTTCGATCCCAAGTATGAGGTAGAAATTTATTTCTATTTGAACACGATGTTGTGTTGATATTCATCCATATTGACTCATTAGGGGTAATTTGAATGAATTACTACCAATTGTGTCACGTGGTGGGCCGGGATATCGAGTAAAACTCGCTGGTAAGAGACTGATGTCTCGCCAGGTAAATCCTCGGACAGCTGGGTAGCATCAGGTTCCGATATCTTTCATGGCCTCTCGTGGCATGGTTGGTTTCGACCTGGCCTTTCATTAGAAGGGGCTAGCGTTCGATCCCAAGTATGAGGTAGAAATTTATTTCTATTTGAACACGATGTTGTGTTGATATTCATCCATATATATATATATATATATATATATATATATATATATATATATATATATATATATATATATATATATTTATATATGTATATGTCTGTATATATATGTATATGTATGAATATATATCACAAGCACACATGATTTCAATCAATGTAAATATCACCCACGAATGGCATTTAATACCGAATCCTATCTTGGGAATATACTTCCACTTAGAATTCATTTTATGGTAACAGCTTCTGGCCGGGTGGAGATTTGAACCCCCACCTGTACGGCTGGAAACCATGCCTGCAGGGACACTACCGACTGAGCTATCAAGAGAGATAAAAGTTTATGACAAGTCCCAGTACATATTCCTGTCGAATTCAGGAATCTGTTCATACATTTGAAATAAACCCATCTCCACCATGATAGCTTAATCATAAGTTTGCAACACGTGGTTATCTTAAATGAATATATATCACAAGCACACGTGATTTCAATCAATGTAAATATCACCCACGAATGGCATTTAATACCGAATCCTATCTTGGGAATATACTTCCACTTAGAATTCATTTTATGGTAACAGCTTCTGGCCGGTTGGAGATTCGAACCCCCACCTGTACGGCTGGAAACCATGCCTGCAGGGACACTACCGACTGAGCTATCAAGAGAGATAAATGTTTATGACAAGTCCCAGTACATATTCCTGCCGAATTCAGGAATCTGTTCATACACTTGAAATAAACCCATCTCCACCATGATAGCTGAATCGTAAGTTTGCAACACGTGGTTATCTTAAATGAATATATATCACAAGCACACGTGATTTC
>NC_090733.1:63976165-63993665 GCF_036898095.1 Palaemon carinicauda
AAGTTGGAATATACAACTAAATCTAAACATTATATAGCCAATGATGATCTTGAGCACTGGAATGATTATCAAATAAAATGTTATCTTACTTTTTGAAGTTAGTTAGAATCTAAGAAAGTAAAACTAGGGATTAAATAACAAATATTATGTTTATAAAGAAAGACTTATTTCATTCATCCCAACTATTGAATATGAAAAAGCAGCTATCATATTACTTACTCGATGTATTCTATGATGGCAAAATAAGACTGCAACAATATCAACCACCTGTGAGGAACTAAAAATCTTTTTTTATTTTCCAATTATCTTCTGAGCAATGGATATGTGATAAAAGCTGTTCTAAATGTTTGTAATTGTTTGGTACTTCCTCCCAAAAATCTTGATAAAAACAATCTTGGATCTTTTTTGACTTGAAATAAATATGATTCGATGTAAAGCTAATGTAAGCGATCCCTAGGCTAAACCAACCCATGTACTATCAATGATATTAATATCAATCATATTATCTCAATATTCGGTGTCTTCAATCATTTGCCCTCACACTGCTTAATAGTCTTGACAATAATTGATATTTCTTTGTTAAAGAAATAATAGTGTATAACACGGGAATTTCAGACCACAATGTCATAGAATTGATAGTCCATTCCAAAGCAAGTGATCGCAGAATTAATAAAAGCACAAAACTTTGGGAAGGATATGGAAAATATAATTTTTACAGTAAGAATATAAAATGGTCAGAAATAAATGAAGAACTGAATAAAGAATGGAAAAGTGTATTTGTAAGTGATAATATACAGGTAAATACAGACATACTGTACAAAATACTGGAGAAAATTTTTGAAAAATATGTACCGAAAGAAAACAATAAACAAAAGACGTGCATACCAAGAGACAGAAGGATCTTATTTCAGAAAATTAGAAAGTGAAAGAAAAATCTTGCAAAAGAAAAAATGTGTAGAAAAGGATGGAAATAAAATGTAAGATAGAAAATGCAGAACAAAAGATTATACAGTCGAAAGAAAATGAAAAAAGGGACTTAGAAGAAAGGACACTTCAAAATATAAAAAGAAACCCCAAAGTACTTTACTCCTATGCAAAAAAGATGAATAAAGGGAGACTAAAAATAGGCCCTCTAAGAATTGAAGGACGGCTAACGAATGAAAAAAAGGAAATATGCAACATATTAGCAGAAAAATATAAGAGTGAGTTCACGCCAAGAATTGCGAATGAGAATAATGAAACAGAAATGAGAGAAGAAAATGTTGAATATCTAACGGATATAGATATTAATGAAGCAGATATTGTCAAGGCTATAAACGAAATTAAAAATGGATCGGCAGCCTGACCAGATGGAGTTCAAGCGATTTTGTTAAAAAAAACTGAAAACACTATCGCGAAGCCGCTTGCAATACTGCTAAGACAAAGTGTAGATATGAGCAAGATATATGTTAAACATAAATTAGCTTATATAACCCCTATCTTCAAAAGTGGATCAAGACTAGAGGCAAGCAATTATAGACCTGTTAGTCTAACATCACATATTATTAAAGTGTATGAGAGGGTAATAAAAAAGAAAATAATGAACCATTTGGTTAAAAATAATTTGTTTAATATAGGTCAACACGGTTTTGTGCCTGGAAAAAGTACACAGACCCAATGGATAGCACACTATGAAAACATATACAGAAATATGATAAATGAAAAAGACACAGATGTGATCTATCTAGATTTTGCAAAAGCCTTTGACAAGGTAGACCATAATACATGTATATTAGAGAAAAAAATGAGAAAGCATAATATTGTGGGAAAGATAGGAAAATGGGTAAAAGAATTCCTGCAAAACAGAAAACAGATAGTGGTTGCAAATGACGAGAAATCAGATGAAGCCCAGGTAATATCTGGCGTGCCACAAGGTATGGTATTAGCTGCACTGCTCTTTTTATTATGATCTCAGACATAGACTGTGATGTTGAAAACTCCGTAGTGAGAAGTTTCGCCGATGACATAAGAAGTAGAGAAATTACTTGTGATGAAGATAGGAACTCACTACAAAATGATCTAAACAAAATATATGAATGGGCGGAGATAAATAGGATGGTATTTAACTCCGATAAATTCGAATCAATAAATTATGGAAATAGAGAAGGAATGGTATATGCATACAAGGGACCTAATAATGAGACAATCACAAACAAGGAAACAATTAAAGACCTTGGTGTAATGTTAGATAGGAATATGTTATGCAACGACCAAATAGCAACACTGTTGGCTAAATGTAAAGCAAAAATGGGAATGTTATTCAGACACTTTAAAACAAGAAAAGCTGAACACATGATTATGCTTTACAAAACTTATGTACGTAGTACACTCAAGTACTGCAATGTGATATGGTACCCACACTACCAAAAGGATATTGCGCAAATAGAGAGTGTACAAAGGTCCTATACTGCTAGAATAGAAGAAGTTAAGGACCTTGACTACTGGGAAAGACTGCAATTTTTGAAACTATACAGTCTAGAAAGGAGAAGAGAATGCTACATGATAATACAAGCATGGAAGCAAATAGAAGGAATTACTGAAAACATCATGGAGCTAAAAATATCAGAAAGAGCAAGCCAAGGTAGATTAATAGTGCCAAAAAATATACCAGGTAAACTAAGAAAGGCGCACAGGACATTAATCCACTACGCACCAGCATCGATAATGTAGCGACTATTTAATGTGGTGCCAGCTCATCTAAGAAACATATCAGGAGTGAGTGTAGATGTGTTTAACAATAAGCTCGATAAATACCTAAGATGCATCCCAGACCATCCAAGACTGGAAGATGCAAAATACACCGGAAGATGCATTAGCAACTCTCTGGTGGATATATGAGGTGCCTCACACTGAGGGACCTGGGGGAACCCAAACAAAATATAAGGCAATAAGGTAAGGCACCCTTGAGAAGACATCATGCTCTCCCACGAGGATTTAGATTACTTATCCGTAGGATTTTTTCTTTTTTACAATAAAACAAATAAAACAAGTGGGTGAAAAAATCGTTCAAAAAGAGGCATTATATACACATGAAAAACTCTTCGATGAACCGAGGTTTAGTGAGCCATTTGATTTTGTTTTTGAACCAGGGCTTTATGAACTATTGAATTTAGCGAGGCCATTAACAGAAAAGAAAGAAACGCATTTGAGAAAGACAAAACCAGCAAGTCAAAGATTCTTCGTTACTTGGCCACTGGCAATATATTTGAAGACTTGAAATTTATAAGTGCAATGTCACCTTAACCAATCAGCAAGATAGCTATGGAGACATAACGCCGTCTTAAAGGTTATAAAACAATAATATTATCACTTAGCCTAATTTATTAGACAACTTTTGGAACGAAATGCACTTAGAAAGACACTGCTAATATTCATATCACTGAAACGAAGAAAAAAATGTGAAAGGGTTCTATTATTCACAGGACTGAATGGAATGGATTGTACTTCCGAGGTTGAAGGCGTGTGTTGTGAGTACGACTCTTTGTAGACTTGTTTGTGACAACAAAATTACGATGAAATGTGCCCTTCCTAGCCTCAAACAAGATCTCATTTATGACTCTTTTAGTGTAGAGAACTTGAAAAGGGTCCATCTTCTTTAAATCCATTACCCAGACAGCTGCAATCTTACCAAAGTCGGTTCCTTTTCCCTGAAGGCGATTGCACGCAAGCGATGATGATTAGATCGAACTTGGATTCTTTGTATATATAGATTAAATGCCTAGGTAGATTAAATGCCTAGAGAGAGAGAGAGAGAGAGAGAGAGAGAGAGAGAGAGAGAGAGAGAGAGAGAGAGAGAGAGAGAGAGAGAGAGAGAGAGAGAGAGAGAGAGAATTTTTAGGTTTCTTCATTTTTGTTTTCATTTTATGCTCCCATACACATCAGATGAATGGAAGGTATTGGCAATGCATTCATGCGTAGATGGAATTTCCCTCCTTGTTGCGAATCGAAAGTTGGCACGCATGTGGAAATCAAAAAGCATCTCACTCTGGACCTCTTTTTTTAGATTACAAAACCTACTGTAGCTTTGTCCTGGTGGCAGTTGTATATGCAGAGTATGAAGTTTTTAATGGTAAATGTAGGCATAAACGAGAGAGTATCTAATATTGGAGTATTTATCGAAACTAAATTTGGCAGGATGTTGAGTGAAGGGAAATCCAACTTTCCATCATCAAAGCTTTTACTAGGTACAAATAGGCAACTACCTTATGTTTTCGTTTTTGATGACGCATTTACTATGGCTGAGCATCTTATGAAACCTTATGCACAATATGAATTAGATGCACATAGAGGATATTTGATTATAGTTCAAGTAGGGCAAGGCTTATTGTCGAAAATATATTTAGGATATTAGTCTTATTTTGGCGCCTTTCATAGATTATTTAAGTTAACAACTGGAAAAAGCTCATGTATTTGTCTGTTCAGTCTAGGACTGAAAAGGATAAGTTCTCTCGCCTTTCGATGTTAATCATCATTCTGTAATCATTACTGAAACTCGCTGTCATTTTAGTTCTATTCCAATATTTTAATAACGATAGGCAAGTACCAATGGCAAAATTCCAAGGCACATAATATCTTATTACCATAGAAAATCTAGTAATAATTTAATAAAATCTTCAATAAATACACAAAAGGTTATATATATATATATGTATATATACAGTAACTTGTTAGCCGTCTTGAACACAGAAATTAGGATTTTGTCAACATTTATCATAAATCAATATATACTCAGTATTTACAGTAGTTATTAATAGTTGTGAATTTAATAATTCTTTTAATATGTTTATTCTTCACCAATCAAACAAAAAATTATACATACACTCACAGGATCTTCAATTACACCGTCATCTTATTCCTTATCTTTGCCGTTCATAGAATGAGAAGGCATTTCTTGTTCTGTGAGGAAAGATATCTCACTGTAAAATCATAATATCCTTCCTTTGCAATGTCATCTGCCCCAGCACCAGATTCCTTCGCCGTGGTACTATTTTCTGAGTTCCTTTCTGAAATTTGTTCCTAATTTGTTAAATTTCTTCGTTACAATTTCAATACACTAATCTGGACATCTCTCCTGAGATTTCTGTAAGAGAATCTCATTGCCCTTTTTTTTTTCTTGCTGCGGTTACTAAACTGTAGTCATTAGATTTAATGTTGCAAGGGGAAGAAAAGTCTATGTAGAGGAGTATCAACTCCAACAAGAACGCTCTCTCCTTGTCCTTCTCCTTAGAGCTCGATATAGTAACACTCTGGTGACTTGAACAAAAGCGACCTTTCTTGGGAATCATACCCTTACAATAACAATAGTTAAATTATTCAACAACACTGACAATGCTGTTTCAATATCTTTGACGACTCTCCAATCATTACCTCGGACTATCAATGTTATTGACAGTAATAGGAAAATTGATATTCAAATTGATTAGGGTGAGGAGCACCTTTTAAGAAGTTATTAAAGGAAATTCGTTAGTCCACACAATGTTAGCAAATTATCTCAAGATTTGGAGGTCAAGCAAATAGAAAAAACTAGGAGAATTATAACTAAAAGTGATTGGGAATGCTATTTGAGTATTACTGTGTGTTCTACGGACAGTGCAAGCACGTTTTTTGGCAATAATTCTGTAACGAACATTCGGATCAGTATGAGATTTTTCTGAAAGTAATTACACCCATAGTAGTAATTTATAAGCGCATCGGGAATCATTGATTGTAAAGAATAAAGACACTTTTCCCCGTACCAATAGGCAAAAACTCTATTACCCAGAAATGGATACGCACAAAACAATATAAAATAGATCCACCTACCCTCTCCCATCACACCGAACCCCTCCATCTCCCTCTCCTCACCTGCCCTCCTCTCTCTCTCTCTCTCTCTCTCTCTCTCTCTCTCTCTCTCTCTCTCTCTCTCTCTCTCTCTCTCTCTCTCTCGCGGAGGGATAATGTAAATGGTTATTAAGAGTGAGAGATATCTTAATGTATGGTGGAGTAGTAGAACGATACACACTATGATTGATGGTTAAGCGACTGTTATAATTTTGATTGGTTACCTTCTTCACAATTATCATTTGGAAACAGGTATCAGCCATATACTTGTATTGCGAGGATGGAGAAAAGATGGCCACCACTGGTAGGTAACAACCTAGTGGATCATGTGGAGAATATATATTTATATTTGTTTATTGAGTAGGAACTTGTTGTACCGGGAATGTCTCCCTTCACCATATTACAAAGATAAAACAGGGGAGGGAAGGAGCACTAAAACTCTGGTAAGTACTTTGATGATGTAGTTTACAAGCCTTCACTCTAAATAGAAAAATGTTTTCTGTCCAGAGGCCTGAAAACTCCACATGAAGGACTACTATTACACAGGACGTGCACACCCAGATTCCTGGCTCCGCTACCAGAGGCCAATCCAGTGTGCCACGAGCAGTGTAGGTGGAATGTTGTGTGGCTCAGTCTTTTGCGTGTGGTAGCATTTAGAAGTGGATAGTGTTTGTTAACATAGGTTATTGCTGATTTTGTTTGTTTGTTTGGTTCTTCATAGGTTCTTTCTTGGTGATTTTGTGTATTCAAAATGCCGAATAAGTGTGGTGTTGTGAACTGCAACGGTAGTTATAACATGGATAACAGGTGCCGAGTATTTCGACTGCCAAAAGACCGTTATGAAAGACAGAAGCGGCTTGATGTGATACCACCACGTAAGAACTTTGTTGATTCTGACACATTTTAAATTTGTAAGAAACACTGGGGTGCAAACCCTCCTATCAAATTGCCTGGTGGTTCTTCGTAACCTGCGATCCCTCCTAGTGTCTTCAATGTGCCTGCTTCATGTCTGCCATCTTCAAAACCTGTACCTCACCAGGCAAAGACCAAAGACAAAAAACTGAGGCATTTTCTTCAGAAAGATATGATTACTTCATTTGATGCTTTTAGACCTGAACGTGACCTACAGAAGCAGTGCAAGAATTTAATTATTTCAAGATCAGAAGAAAGGATAGTGTGTCTGATCATTCAGTGAGTGCAGCCTGTCTGTGAATGTTGAAAACATGCCCACGTTGTGTAGCCCACTGATCTGCCATGCATTCAAGAAGGGCATTAATGTACCACTGGGTAAGACACTTCATCCCAACAATGGTTTGAAGTCGTATGGTCAGTTTGGTGAAGCTGTGCGCTTAGCAATTAACTATGACTTCCCTTTTGACAAAATTATTGCGAATGTTGTCACTCTTCTTCAAACCCACACAGCCTGTGTGAACACCGAGAATGAGAAGAAGCTGGTATTTTTTGACACGCCAGTTGGAACTTTTATCACAGAAACAGTTTTCCATGAATGATTATTGTTTTGCTCTTGAATCATACCTCAAGTGTAGTTATCAACAGCTCAAAGACTTTTTGGTGCTGCCAAGCAAACGCAAGCAGCAGTACTTCACTTCATCTATTGACGAGGATCAGGTGATGAGGGAAACATTTGCCAAAGTGAAGACACTGCAGCTGAAGAATGTATTCCTCTTGATAGATGATTGATTAATTGATTAATTGATTGATTTGAAGTTCTCTGGCTCTTGATAGATGAAGTACAGATTCGGCAGACTGTTGCATTTTCTGATGGGGTTCTGAGTGGTATGGCAGTGAACATGCCGGACTGCAAGGCTACTTCTGTGCTATGTATTATGATGAAGTCACTGCACAGAGGACCTAGTTTATGATTTCTGTGACACCCATCCACAAGCTCACATCAGCAAACCAGCTTGAGAGTGTGAAGGAGGCAACAGCTGCTGTTGAGAGGGCAGGTGGGTGTGTCATCGGGTTTATTTCAGACCACAAGATAAACCAGCAGTACTTTGTTTGATTTTCCGGATGATTGCCATGCCACAGCCAAGCATCCTCTTGATAAAGAGCATGTCTGTTTTCTACCTTTTGACACAGTGCATCTTCTGAAGCACATTCACAACAACTGGATCAGTAAGAAGTCCCAGAAGATCAGTCTTGACAATAAAACAACAGCATCATTTGCTGACATCAAGAAACTGTAATAGTCAGAGAAAAGTAGTATTCTGAAGACTACTCCCCTCACTAAATTTGCTGTTAACCCCTCACTACTTCAACTATAAAATGTGCAGCCTGTCTTGAAGGTCTTCAATGAAAAGACTGTGGCTTCATTGAACCTCAGAGGATGTCACGACACTGCTAAGTTCATCCAAATCATCCTCAACTGGTGAAATTTAGTGAATGTATCTGGGAAGGGGCAAGATCAGCGCATGAACAATCAATATCGAGCTGTTCAGGATCCCCAGTCAACCAGCCTGCAAACTTTCCTGTTGATTTTCCAAGAGGCTTCTTCAGGACATGAAGTAAATTGAATGAAGTGTTTCACCCATGACACCAAGAATGCACTAGTGTAGACTATGCAGGGACTGATTGCCAATTGCCACTACTTGTTCAGAAACGCAGGCTTCCTTTATGTCCTACTGTGTGAGATCCAGAGTGACCGACTTGAGGGGGAGTTCTCAGTCTACCGTCAATTAACTGGTGCAAACTCTTTCACGACCACTGGGGATGTGTTCTCCGTATGTAAGCAGCACCTCTTGAGATATGCTGCCTTAAACCTCCAGTCCATCCATGTCCACCCTGTGTTGAAGGAACATACTTGCTTGGGGACTGCACTTGACCTAGAGGATGCAGCCTCTATTAAGAGTTGCACCACGGATGTGACAAGACTGTGAATGAGAGTGCAGTGCGGCCTTTGTGGAGGGATGGCTTGAGACGAAGTGCGCGGACGGTGTGGTCTTCAGCGCCGAGGAACCTCTTGTGACCAGAGACGTTAAGGACTTTATCGAGACAGTGTCCAGAGGTTCCCTGACAACTCCACATATGTGCACTTTTGATCTTATCAGATGTGGACTGTTTTATCAAAGAAGCTCGTCACCGTTCCTGCTGCCAGAAAAAAACTAATGGAGATCATGTCAACACTGGCCAGATTCAGTGGGATTGACATTGACTGTCTCAAGGGGTTCCGTCGTCTGGCAAATGTTCCTCTGAATGGACTCCACAGTCTAGAAAAAGACCAGCAGAAGATTGCAGTTCTTCTCCAGATCTCTGTAAAGAAGGCCCGGCTCGCTGATTAATCGCTGCAGTCTGGTAAGCTTTTGCTTCTATGTCTGTTATTTTGTGTGAATTTTTGTTTGTTTACAATCACAAAGGTTTAACTATAATCCATTTTGTAAAATGTAAAACAAGAGCAACTTGGATTCCTTTAAAGTGTCCACTAACTTCATAAAATAATACATGTTAACTCTGGCTAAAATTGGCATTTCAAAGCATAACAGTGCCTTTAAAATGATTTCAAATTTACTATAAAAGTTTATATTAACTTATACTGCATTGATTAAGTCAATAGTAGATATACTTGTCTTATATACAATGTTAGGTTTCTAGTTTTGATATATTTGCCCAATATAAAGTGTTAGGTTACAAAGAAAGCAATGGCCTCCGCTAGCGGAGCCAGGAATCTGGGTGTGCACGTCCTGTATAATAGTAGTCCTTGCTCCACACATAAGTAATTTGATGGCCTACTTTAGCTTTGTCATTACTAAAGCCATATACTCTCTAAGGCTTTGTTTCGGCACCGTCCCAAGTACCCCAGTACAGGAATTTTACGTTATGAATGGAGACAATGGCAAAGGAGGGAAAAGGGATATATCAAAGTAGTAAATTTAAAGATAAGGATCTTTATCTTCGAAGCATTTAGAATGAAGACTAAGTCATTTGTTAACACACTATTACCCTTAAGTTATGTAGACTTGCTCCTTTTAATATATCAGGTGTGCTGTCCCGAGATTAAATATTCATATTAGACACAATAAAATAAATGAAGGGAGTATAAATACGAAAAGGTGTAATTAACCTAAGCTAGTTATTTTATTATATAAAGATTACAGTAGAAAATTGGACATCTTAACATGGTAAAGCATTAAAGGCCAATAATTACACCAATTTAGAAATGCATAATAGTAAGCAAAATATTGTTGCTTTAGACTCTTGGTCTTCTACAATGGTAATTGATCAAACTGGGGTCAGACACCTGGTCCTGCGACCCGGGACTGGACTAGTCTCTGAATGTAAGAATTATAAACAAAATTTATGCACACAATCCTATGCTGGAACAGTTCTCAAATTCGGATCTTCCCTCTCTCCAGCCGACAGAACACCAGAATTCCTATGTCCTCCTCTGTTTGTTGGGGGAGTTGGGGTGAACCACAGTCCAGGTAGCTGGACCGTGGGGTGAGCCAGAAATGCACAAATTGAATGACCAGTGTGGTCAGCCAGTCACAACGGCTGCGCGTGAACAAATAGGGCGACCGTCAGGCAGATCGCATGGGCTCACCTGGGTCATCTTCCAAAAAGTGAGGGTAGTTTGAGTTGAGATGCCAAATCTGGACTTTTGGGCAGGGCATTGTATTATTTCAAGGAGTGAGTAGGAGGCAGGATTTTGTATAAAATACAAAGGAAAATCTTGCAGCTCTAGGGGAATAGACATACAAAGTATTCCTACCTATTCTTGCATACTAAAAATGGGTAATTTAGATAAATAATTAGAAAAGGGCTGGTGCATTGGGCAAATTAAACCTAAATTATTCAGACCTAAATTCTTACTGAAGAGATAAAATAAGCTACTAATAAGTCAGGAGTAGGCTCCTAAAATTACATTAAAAACCATTGCAATAATTCATCTCGAATTAAGAGAGGAACCAACGCACACAGCGTAATGTTTTGTCTTGCGTTTCTACGCAGTAACGTCACGAATATGGCGTATTGTCAACAAGTTCAGTTGAAGCAGTCTACCTTTTTCGGTAAAAGAAAACATTAGGTACAGACGTGAATATTTCTAGGATAACTACTATATTGGGAGTGAGACCAAAATACGAAAGAGAAGAAGAAGAGAGAAGTAAAATTCTTCACATCATTAGATATGTAGGCTACAACAATGTAAATTATTTGATAGCTACATCATAAATCATACAAAAGTTTAAAGTGAAGCAACTTTTTGAGAGAGAGAGAGAGAGAGAGAGAGAGAGAGAGAGAGAGAGAGAGCAGGTGAAGAAAGGAAGGAGGTGGTCGATGTGGAGGGAGAGGTTAAACAGAACTTTTTTTATAGTTTTGTTCGTAAGCATTTCTGGGAAATAGAGATTTTGCCTCTTGGTAAGGGAAAAATTGTCTTTCTTCTTTACTAATGGTGATTCGTGATACTCTTATAAATTACTGCAATGGCTGTAAGTCACTACATAAAAATCTCTTAATGATAAGAGTGTTTGTTACAGAGTGCTTGCACTGTCTGGGAAACCCCCAGTAGGTTGCTAAATCGGAAAGAAGATACAAAGTATTTTTGAAAATTACGGTTTGGTGATATGCCTCAGCATGCAAACTCAATTATGATAAATTCATTCATATGACCAGATGTCATTTCATAAGCAGATCAACTATTACTGGCAGATTGGTCTTATATATCATCATTAAGGCTACTGAAGTTAATAGATGTACGTAGATTAATCATCTGAAAGGTAAGTATAAAGGGTAAAATACTGTATGGTTCCAGGAGAAAAGTACGTATAAGGTATCAAGGATGGATAGAAATGGATAAGCTTATAAATATTTATGGGGCTTATGAGAGTATCTTTGAACACAGAAAATATAGGGATTAAAGAGGAAACAGAGGTAAAACCTTTAGACAAATTAGCTCTTTCATTGGTTGCTAAGGCAGCCTACTTCTTAGAAATATCAAAAGATGTAATTTGTTTGTTCTTGTACAACAATGGTAGATTGAGTAATTTGTTGAATATGCCATTTTTTTTTAAATATTGAAAATTTCACTTCTAGATCAGCATATACAGTATATGCACTACCAATCGATGAAATTGATTATAACTTATATCTGATTTTTCTTTTCTTTTTTTAGGGGAACGCAGGGTTGCAGGGGTGTTACCTTACCCACGGGGAGGAAGTACCGAAATTGTTCCAATGGCTGGCGGGGAGATGCTTACAATTAAATCTTCAGCTACCCAATTTGAGGGGGATGGCTCAGTTGGGGGAGATGGAGGGTCAGGGGGTGTGCCTGTTGCTGCAGTCGCCCCACGAACACCAAGGGGAGCACCCAATGGGCCAACTACCAATGTCCCTTCATCAGGTACATCACAGACTCCAGGACCCCCAGGTGTGGCTGACGATGGTCGGGAATCATGGGGAAAATCCATGGACTTCCTGTTGTCCATCATCGGCTTTGCTGTGGACTTGGCCAATGTGTGGCGTTTCCCCTTTCTCTGCTACCGCAATGGAGGAGGTAGGAAAATGATCTTCATGTATTTTATTTTATTATTTGTATTATTATGTTATAGATTTAAACAAGGATGACAATGTCTGCTGAAATGTTTAATATAAGCCTTGAAAGTACTGTATATTATCTTCATTCAAATAGGGCAGACACTAATTTCTAAACATAAATGATGTCCTTTACCATTTCCTTGTTCACAGGTGCTTTCTTACTGCCCTACTTCCTGATCACAGTGTTTGGAGCTCTTCCGTTGTTCTTCATGGAGCTTGTTTTGGGCCAGTATAATCGACAAGGGCCAATAACCGTTTGGAAAATTTGCCCTTTGTTCAGAGGTAATATCACAACTTAATATAATAGCATCTATTTGATATTCTCATAATGACATACATTAGAAGGAAATTTACCAGCATAATGAGTCAAGCTCGAATCATACAGAGCTGGCCCGAGTATACAATATCTAATGAATTTAATGGATGAATAAATATAGTAATATAACAGATATGAGAATAAAGTAATAGATAAAAATCTGCGATATAAAGAAGTTATTGTTTTATTTATCAAACATATGCTAACGTTAAAATCCTAAAAGCAGACGCTCTCAGAATCACATAAAATGTCAGACAAACTTTACTAACCGAAATAAGAATATTTTTGCCTTTTAACAACTTTCCAATCACAAAAATATATATCGTGTGAATAAAATAGTATCACGTTCACTGGCCCATGGAACTGTTTCACGTGCACATTAAGGATCCTGGAGTCAATTTCGTAGGATTAATACACAATCTTGCTCAAATTATTTCCGTCCATTTATCTTTTGTTTTGATGACTCCCGAGAAGAAACAATTGATTTTATTTGTTACAATTTATTGCTTTCAGATTCCCTTATTCCAAATACTTAGCCAATTACGTACTATAAAAGTACGGGGTGTTTAACGCTGAATTGTCGTAAATTCATGGCCTATGTAGTAGCGGTATCTGCTTTTTCATTACCAACTCCAGCCTGTGCTCTAGCGTATTTCAATTTTAACCACATGACAGTAGAATTTGTAATTGTTCTCTGATGATCGACTGGCCACAAAAACACAATTCTTGCCTAAAATACTTTCTTGTATATACTGAATTGTTACCTACCAATTGTTAATATGTCATGTTGAAAAAATAAAATGATATTGGATTCGTGAATTGTGTATGAGTAACGTTTTCCAGTCTGGACAAACTTTACAAACTACGGTATTCCAGAATCCATTTTCTTAGCCAATAACTTTCCTGTTAGAGTGTTATATAAATTGACACAACCAATGGTCCTATACCACGTAATTGTGATTTGCAATCGGTACCGGAAAAAAAATATGGTTCTGATAAATCGATATTGAATTACTTTCAAGTAAAATGTTTCCTTCCTCTTAACAAATCCAACATTTACTCTTCCCTCCCCCACACTTTACGCCCTTAAAATCATAATCTCTCTCTCTCTCTCTCTCTCTCTCTCTCTCTCTCTCTCTCTCTCTCTCTCTCTCTCTCTCTCTCTCTCTCTCTCTCTCTCGACACTTATTTTGTATTTATGAGAAATATTTCTGTCGGGACAAAATACGTTGCCTAACTAATTTAAAAATCGACAATTTTTTGTTAACAAATTGTTCGCATTATATATTAGAATCCTTAAAAGATAAAGTTACGAGCGTATGAAATTATAATTAATTTGTTTATGCATAATTTTCCTGTCTCCCCCACCATCACAACCCATACAGCTCCAACAAGTATGAGTAGCTTACTCAAATCTAACTTACTCCTAATCTTCCTCCTCGTCAATAAATTTGATGGTTTCATACTTGTAGTGCTGTGTACAGTTGTTCGATATGATAATAAAAACTTTGACAAATAAGACAATGATTCTAGGAAATTTTGCTACTGGAGTTTTCGCCGCAGGACTTTTTTGCCACAGACTTATTACCGTAGGAAATTTGGCAACAATTTGTTTCTTCCGCAAGGAATTTCCACCGCAGAAATGATAAAGTAAAAGTATGAGAATAAAATATTGTAATACTGTCATTTTTAAAAATTAAAGAATTAATTAAGTAATTGTCTATACTTCATATTATGCTTTAAGGTTTCAAAAAATTTTCTCTACTTCTCCATATGTAGATGGATGATAAGTATTGGATGTGGTGTTGGTCATCAAAGTTAGATACTGCCCTCAAACATACCTGGAACAACAATGTAGTTTATTATTAGTAGAGAATATTCCTATCCCAGCATCTTCGCTGACTTGTCTTCTTGTTGAATGGGATATAATCAGAGACTTGTTAAAATACGTTTAATCTTGCTCAGGTCTACATTTTTGCTCTACGGTAACAACTTCTGACTCTCGAGTGAGAAGATGTAAACAAAACTCGTACACAACAATACAAAACCCACAAATGAGCATCACTCTATAAAAGACTGAATCCTACTGCAATACAAAAGTAAGAAGAATCACTTTAGGAAAATTAAATAATGATTAAATCATTCATAATATATGCTACTACAATTATAAACTATGTTGGAACATGTTTTATCAATGCAATACTGTGCAACATTACTGTTAATACCCGTAGCGCATATAGTATTACAGTACGGTATAAAATACATAACAGTCTCCTCCCCCTTAACTTGACTTTGTACAAAACTTTACAAATCTAATCTCTCAGGGGGCTTCCCTCTATCCATCCTGTTCTGGTACATAAATAGATTCTGAATCTACATATGACATTTGAGCATCTTCGTTAATATTTGATTTAAATACTTCTGAAAAATTTTCATCTCTAACATTCACATGATCTACAGGATTTTTATTTAATGGCTGTAATTGATCAAGATGGTGATTTACAATATTTCCACCAACATGAACATCATTATGTAAATTTCCTCTCTCTTACAATTTCTCCTGGTACTCACTTTTCTGGAGTATTGTATGATCCTACCATGACATTAGAATAAGGGGAAAAGTGTCTTACTTTTGGAAGACTTTCTAATTGTTCATACCCCTTTTCTTCTAAATTACTTTGCAAACTTGGATACAACAGATCTAACTTACACCTAATCCTCCTCCCCATCAATAAATTTGATGGTGTCACACCTGTTGTCCTGTGCAGTTTTGTTCTATAAAATAATAAAAACTTTGACACGTTAAAAATATGCAATTTTCATTTGCTTTTCTGCATTTCATGTTATGCTTAAATGTTTGAATAAATCTTTCAGCCTCTCCATTTGTGGAAGGATGGTACGTTGCTGAAAATGTATGTTTAATACCATTTACTTCACAAAAATCTTTAAATTCCTGTGAGGTAAGCTGTGGACCATTATCACTTACAATTCTTTCTGGAATTCCATGTGTAGAAAAATTTTTCATTAATTCTTTTAATAGTTGCATAAGCTGTTGTCTTCATTGGAATTACTTCTGGCCACTTACTGTAAGCATCTACAACTATCAAAAACAAATAACCTAAGAAAGGACCTGCAAAATCTATGGGCACTCTTTGCCATGTATATCAGGGTAATTTCCATGGATGCATTCTAGCAAATTGAAGATTGTTCTGTTGTGTCACAGTTCATACAATTTCTTACATATAATTCTGTATCTCTATCTACACCTGGCCACCAGACAAAAGTCCTTGCAATAGACTTTGATCTGACAATACCTTGGTGATCAGCATGTATTTTAGACAAAACTTTATTCCTCAGTGAATGAGGAATAATTACTTTTGACCCTTTTATTATACAACCTTGTGCTATACCCAAATGCATTCCATATATCTTTATAGGCTTTACAATTTACCTCATTTCCACATAAGTCCCTACCTCTCATTAAACTCGCTAAAACCTTATTAAGTATTGGGTCTTTCTTGGTATTGTGTGCAATATCCTTGGCTGTAATGGGTACATCATATACTGAAACTAGCAAAATACTGTCATCACTGGAAATCTAGATAAAGCATCTACATTACCCATCTTTGATGTTGGACGGTATTCTATGTCATAGTGGTACGCGGCTAACGTAATTGCCCAACGTTGTAGTCTTGCAGCTACCAACGTAGGTAAACTTACTTTTGGACCCAATATTGCTAATAGAGGTTTATGATCAGTAACAACTGTGAACTTTTTCCTTCCATAAAGATACATATGAAATTTTTAAACTCCATACACCAATGCTAAACCTTCTTTTTCTATTTGAGAGCAATTCCTATCTGCCTTGTTCAATACTCTGGAGGCGAAAGCAATTGGCTTTTCAGTGCCATTCGACATAACATGAGATAATACTGCACCTAAACCTATGTTCGATGCATCACGAACTAATTTAACTGGTAAATTCATTTGATAATGTACTAGAAATGGAGGTGATGTGATTTCCTGCTTAATTCTTTCAAAAGATTCCTGACAATCTTTTGTCCAATTCCACTCTACACCCTTATTCAGTAAGTTATTATTATTATTATTATTATTATTATTATTATTATTATTATTATTATTACTTGCTAAGCTACAACCCTAGTTGGAAAAGCAGGATGCTATGCCCAGGGGCTCCAACAGGGAAAATAGCCCAGTGAGGAAAGGAAATAAGGAAGAATAAAAACTTAAGAAAAGTAACATTAAAATATAATTAAACTATATAAACTATAAGAAATTTAACAATATAAGAGGAAGAAAAACAAGAAAGAACAGCGTGCCCAAGTGTACCCTCAAGCAAGGGAACTCTAAATCAAGACAGTGGAAGACCATGGTACAGAGGCTATGGCACTACCCAAGACTAGATGGATGTGCGATTGTAAATAAATTCTGAATGAAATTTCCATAAAATGTTACTAAACCTAAAAATGATTTTAAGTCCTTAACATTTTCTGGTACCTTTGTTGATTACACCGCTTTAATTTTCTCCTAAGTCTTGTGAATACCTTTGTCATTAATTACAAAGCTTAAGTATTCCACCGAATCAACTTCTGGAATACATTTGTTCTTATTTACTTCAATATTATGTTTCTTCAACTTCTTCAGAACTGCTCGTAATCTTTCTCTATGTTCTCCTTTATCTTTACAAGAGACTAAAATAACATCTATGAAAATAAATACTCCTTTCATTCCTGAAAAAAAATATTATCCATA
>NC_090733.1:64001165-64008665 GCF_036898095.1 Palaemon carinicauda
ACCACCACACATTTAAAAACAGGTTTAATTATGAGGAGGAGAATTACACACGAAACAACACTTCAAAGCACTTTTATTATGCTTAAATAACAAACACTTGCAGATACGGCCGGTATCTAAGAGCTCAGGTAATATTCATGGAAAAATAATTAATAAATATAATAAAACAAAACTTAGCTGACATGCAAACAAGCAGTTCTAGAGGTCTCCGAGTGAATAGGTAGTATTCGGAAACAATTTCTTGAGCGAGAGGTTCTTCTTCAGCCACCGATACGAAGATACACCTGGAAATCACAATCCAGGAATGAAGCCACACTCCTGAAATTCCCACATCTAAACAGGCCACACCAACGTAACTTAAGAGGGCCCACGCTGCCTCTCATACAGCCACAACCATCAGATGGGAACGGAATTGATTGCTCCAACTCAACGGCGAAACACCGGATCCAACAATGTATCTTTCAAACGTATCAGTGACCTTTCTTGAAGACAGACACCTTCTCACTGCCGACCATAACTCTCGTTGCTGTGACGTGACCTCCGAAACTTTCGTTCCTGCCAATAAATGGGGAACAAGTAGTCAACTGGCATTTGGATAATCTCTTTCCCGAATGATTCAAAACAGAATTACTTATTTATATTACACCTCACCCCTAATAAAGGAAAAAATATATATGTAATATATATTTTGCATCCAACAAAAATCAGGTCAAAAAATATAGCAAGTCACATCCTTGACAATGCATCCGGAATGACGTTCTCCTTCCCTTTGATATGTAGGATGTTCAAATCGTAGGGTTGTAAAAATAGACTCCATCTTGCTAATCTCTGATTATTGTTCCTGAAACGATTAAAATATTTTAATGGATTATGGTCTGTATATACGGTTAATGAAGAGATGGTACTGGTATATACCTCAAAATGTTGTAAAACTAAAATTAAACCCAAAGTCTCTTTCTCAATGGTGGAGTATTTCTTCTGAGAATCATACAGTTTCTTAGAGTAATAAGCAATAGGATGCTCTACCACAGTGTCGTCTTCCTGCAGTAATACTGCACCAATACCAATGTCACTGGCATCCACTGCTAGTTTGTAAGGAATGGAAAAATCTGGTGCTTTCAGAATAGGGGAAGTAGTCAAAATAGATTTTACTTTATCAAAATTTAAAGTCAACCCTTTTCCTCAACAAATTTGTTAGTGGTGCAACGATATCTGCAAAATTAGCCACAAACTTCCTATAATATCCGGTAAGACCCCAGATATCTCATTATTCCCTTTTTATCTTTAGGAACTGGAAAGTCTAAAATTGCTTTAATATTTGAATCTTTTGGTGCTACTTTGCCATGACCCACCTCGTGACCCAAATAAACTACTTTGGCTTTCCCAAATTCGCATTTATTTAAATTCCCTACCAAACCTGCTTCTCCGAGTTTCTGTAAAAATGCAGCAATTTTCTTGACATGCTCTTCCCACGTATCACTAACAATTACCACATCATCTATATACGTAGTGCACCCTTCAAGGTCTTTGGTAATCATATTCATGAGTCTCTGAAAAGTACTACCCGAATTCTTCATTCCAAATGGCATGACATTGCAGGAATACAAACCAGTGGGTGTAACAAAAGCAGATATCTCTTTGGCTCTGTCTGTCAAACCTACCTGCCAATAACCCTTCAATATGTCAAACTTGCTGATAAATCTGGCCTTTCCAATGCGATCAATACAGTCATCAACCCTAGGAATTGGGAATGAATCTGTCCTGGTGACTGCATTTACTTTCCTGTAATCAAAACATGAACGGTATTGACCATCATTTTTTTTTTGACAAGTACTACAGGGGAACTCCACTGGCTGCTACTATGTTTAATTAATTTATGATCGAACATATATTTTACTTCCCGTTCAATAATCTCTGCCTTTTGTGGATTTAAGCGATATGGGTGCATTTTAATAGAATTTGAATTGCCAATATCAACATCATGTTGTAATGAGCAGGTCCTGCCCGGAACATCTGTAGAACATCGTAGAATAAATCGCTCAACTCCTGACCTCGACTTTCATCAAGATGAACCAATTTATTCTTCAAATTTTTTAAAGCCTCTGAATTTGAAATAGGCCAGTCTTCAACCTCAGTCTCATGTTTAATTTTCTCTTGATTACTATTATTATTTAACTTTATATTCAACAAGACTGGCTTTGGCGTCCTTGAAAAATATGGCTTTAACATATTAACATGGCACAACCTCTTTTCCTTCTCCTATCTGGAGTAAGAACAACATAATCCGTATTTCCTACCTTCTTTTCTATTATGTAAGGCCCAGAAAACTTAGCATGTAATGGCTGACCTGCTACTGGAAGGAATACCAATACCTCATCTCCTGGTTTGTAGTCAACTTTTTTGGCTCCTAAATCATAGTATTTTTTCATCTTCTGCTGAGCTTCCATTAAGTTATCTCTTGCTATGTCCCAGGTTTTCCTGATTCTTTCCCTGGAATCTGAAACATTGTCCAACACATTAGAATATTCAACATTATTAATCCACTGATCTTTAATTAATTTCAAAGGCCCTCTAACCTGATGACAAAATACTAACTCAAAAGGGGAAAACCCTAACGTCTCATTAGGGATTTCTCTGGTCGCAAACAGAAGGAAGGGCAGACCTTTATCCCAATCGCTTTTGTTCTCCAAACAAAATTTTCTCAACATAGTTTTCAAGGTTTAATGGTACCTTTCTACAGCCCCTTGGCTCTGAGGATGGTACGCTGATGAAGTTACCTGCCTGATTCCTAGTTCCTGCATTGCCTGTCTAAATATATTGCTCAAGAAATTTGAACCCTGTTCCGACTGAACCTCTTTAGGCAATCCAAACCGAGTGAAAAATTGTAACATCTCATTTACAATATTCTTAGAACAGACATTCCGCAACGGAATGGCCTCAGGATACCTAGTGGATCTGTCCATGATTGTAAGTATATACTGATTTCCACCTTTTGACTTTGGCAATGAGCCAACAATGTCCACTATTACCCTATGTAATGGTTCTTCCATGGCTGGTATGGGTTCAAGGGGAGCTTTAGTCAACTTTTGGTTCGGTTTTCCGATCATTTGACACACACATGGCAAGTCTTACAAAATGCTTTAACATCAGAATGAATCCCAGGGCAATAAAAGTGTTTAGTTAATTTGTAAAAAGTTTTATTGACTCCGAAATGGCCACTAAATGGATTCTGATGTGCTAAATGTAAAATAGAGGGTCTGTAATTCGGAGGAACGACTATTTGGTAATTAACTTTCCATTCTTCACCGGCAGCAACCTTAGAGGCTCTAAATTTTCTCATCAATAATCCATTTTCGACATAATACCCAACTGGAATGTTCTCAATTTCCTTATCTGAAAAAGCCTTTGCAGCTATCTCTTCTAGCTCTAGGTCATTTTCTTGATCCTTTATAAATTTCTCTCTAGATACAGCTAAAACCTTACCTTGTTCAGAACAATCACCAAATTTTCCCAGAAAACACTTCGAGAAGTCAATCTTACAATCCCTACCAGCTTCCACTTTCCGCATTGACCATGTGATAGCACACACGGGAAAAATACCAGGAAATTCTCCTTCCAAACTCTCTGTGCTTTCACAAAACTGAAGATAGCTAAGTAACCGTGGGTTACTTAAAACCCTATTACCGCCAATATCATTGGCCAATATCAAATCAACTCCTTCTACAGGAATTTCTTCCACAACGGTAACCCTAACCGGACCCGTTGCATAATCGGACTCCAGAACCACAGTCTCATACGGACAAGGCATTATCTCTTCTGGAAAACTCTTAATCAATACCTTTTCCTTACCCTCATACTTGAAACCTTCAGGCAATGCCCTTTTCAAAATCAATGACTGTAGGGCCCCTGTATCTCTGAGAATAACTAATCCTTTTCTGCCCTTACCACTTCCTGTAGCTACACTACCATAAGACACAAATGACTTATATCTCTCCAAATCAGAGAACCCAGGTCTTTTCCCACCCTCACTTATTGCACTAATCTCTCTATCAGCACTTACCCTGCTTACCAAAGCAACTGGTTTGTGCTCTCTATTACCGTCCCTTAAGGACCAACAGTCGGCCTTTCTATGGCCCAGTTTACCACAGTTAAAACATTTAATTGGCATCCTCTGCCCACTCGGCAAACTATTACCTTTCAATACTGGAGCTACAACACATTTATCCAAATCACTTGCGTTTTCAGTTTTACTCTTGCTACTTCTCAATTCCTGAAAACCCTCTTTGCTGCTTCTACCCCTAACCAAATTTTTCCCTTTAAAAATTTTGTGCGTCAGTGAGTACTCGTCAGCCATAATGGCAAGTTTCTCTAAACTCTCAACCTGAAGCTCCTCTAAGTGTACCTTCAAATCCTTAGATAAAAAATTCTTAAACTCTTCTAACAATATTAGTTGTTTAAATCCTTTAAAATCACATTCCTTTAGATCTCAACCAATCGTCAAGCAATTTAGCTTTTATACGAGAAAAATCTACGTAAGTCTGATCTCCTGTTTTAAAAAGCCTACGAAATTTCAACCTGTAAGCCTCTGGCACTAATTCATATGCTTTGAGAATACACTTTTTCAATTCGCCATAATTACCATACGTTTCCTCAGACAAACTAGAAAATACTTCTTGAGCCCTACCTATCAATGCACATTGTAATAATATAGACCATGAAGTCTTAGGCCAGCCCATTCCTTTCGCTACTTTCTCAAAAGTTATAAAATAATTAGTTACTTCATTTTCATCAAAAGGGGGAACCATCTTTATGTACAGTATTTAGCTACATTAAAATCTCCACTACATTGTCTGTATCTTACCTTAATTTCCTCTAACTTTAGTTCGTGTTCCATGCTTTCACGCTCAAGTTTCCTCTCTCTCTCCCTTTCTTCCGCTCTTACACGTTCACCAGCTACTCTTTCACGTTCACCAGGTACTCTTTCACGTTCACCAGCTACTCTTTCACGTTCAGCAGCTATGTCTAACTCCTTCAGCTTTATTCTAAGTTTCAAAGCTTCTATGCTATCACTTTACTTTACCCTTGAAACTTCTGCCTTCTCCTCTACAATACCCAAGTGTCTTATCAAACCCTTTATCAAATCATCCTTTTTCATATCCATAGTAAAACCTATGTCTAGATAATTAGCAATTAACACAAGTTCCCGCTTACACAGACTTTGAAAAGCTGCAACCCCCGGTAAGGACGACAGAAATTCCTTTACGTCAAAGTCACTTTCTAAATACTCTGTTTCAGACTCAGACATGATTGGTTACAATGGCTATAAAACAACTAAATGACCTCACTCAAAACCTACAACAATTAAATAAACTCCCAATTTAAACCTGTTTTGCTCAAATTGAAATTCAACGATCCCAGACATGGCCCCCAAATATGTTATGATGTCCACGTCATGAACAACCACAACACATATTTAAAAACAGGATTAATTATGAGGAGGAGAATTACACACGAAACAACACTTCAAGGCACTTTTATTATGCTTAAATAACAAACACTTGCAGATACGACCGGTATCTAAGAGCTCAGGTAATATTCATGGAAAAATAATTAATAAATATAATAAAACAAAACTTAGCTGACATTCAAACAAGCAGTTCTAGAGGTCTCCGAGTGAATAGGTAGTATTCGAAAACAATTTCTTGAGCGAGAGGTTCTTCTTCAGCCACCGATACGAAGATACACCTGGAAATCACAATCCAGGAATGAAGCCACACTCCTGAAATTCCCACATCTAAACAGGCCACACCAACGTAACTTGAGAGGGCCCACGCTGCCTCTCATACAGCCACAACCATCAGATGGGAACGGAATTGATTGCTCCAACTCAACGGCGAAACACCGGATCCAACAATGTATCTTTCAAACGTATCAGTGACCTTTCTTGAAGACAGACACCTTCTCACTGCCGACCATAACTCTCGTTGCTGTGACGTGACCTCCGAAACTTTCGTTCCTGCCAATAAATGGGGAACAAGTAGTCAACTGGCATTTGGATAATCTCTTTCCTGAACTATTCAAAACAGAACTACTTATTTATATTACATATATATATATATATATATATATATATATATATATATATATATATATATATATATATATATATATATAATGTGTGTGTGTGTGTGTGTGCGTGTGTTTTATGGCAGCGCGGCTTATAAACATTTTATTCGATCCCAACATTTTACAATCATCTTATCATATTTTGTGGGGCTACAAACATAGTAGGCCTATAAAGGTAACAATATATCATTGATGAAGAAAGTAAAAGATATTTTTTATGTTGCTAATAGCGTGGCACTGTAACTAGACACGGTTTTTTCCTATTTTGTAGCTTTTTCAAAACATGTTATTTTTTATCATGAAGAGTTCCCAATGGGCCGGTGTAGTCCTACAGAGTTCCGCGAGCATTAACCTGGCTCGCTCTTTGAACTCTAAAATTTACTGAGCACGATACATGATAGGCTAGTCAATCAGTGGGCTGAGACAGAGATTATTGGAAAGAATAAACCCGAAGTTGACGATAGTAAGGCAAATCATTTCGATATTGAGCCTGATTATACCTTTGACTAACTAGGTCGATGATCCTTAGAGTGGGTTTGGCGACGAAGACATTTAGCGTAAGTAAAGGAAATAATTATTAATATTATAATGGTTAAAGAGACTTTTCTCAAAGCATTGCATGTAAAGTATCCGGAGGATGCAAAGGCATTCGGGGTCATCTTCTTGAGCAATATTTATGAGCTCTTTACAGAGGTCTCTCGTGAGCCGTAGACTGTGCTTATCACGGCAGTGTCGGCAGATATAAATTGCATTATTAATCTATTTCTAAAAAACAGATCAGCGGGTAATTCGAATAAGTCTAATAAGTTTTACATTAATTTCAAGTTATCCTCTACAAAAGATTTTTTTTATGACATTTTTTATGACATTTCTCTTCAAATGACACCTGCTCTATATAGAGTCCTTTCAATGACGTCACTGGGAATCGCCGGCGGCCATGCTGGAGGACATACAAAGCGAAAACATGGCAGCTGCTACAGCGAATATGGACAATGAGAGCGACTTTGTCAAACAATTGTCGGGTGATGATAAGCGTTTTTACAAGCAGCAACTCGATCTAATTGATGGCCTAGATCCATACCAGATGCAGAATTCATTCAGTCAAAATATTGAGGATTTTCCCAGTATTTCATACATTGATATGGTGAACTACTTGGTACTGTCGGCCAACCCAGAATATGAGTGGGTATACATTTCCATTGAATAATCTGCTTCCAGAATTCGTTGTTTTTCCCTTTAATGCTTTTAAGTCCAAAATTAGATAAACACTGGTCCAATGAAGAGAGTGTTTATAATTATAAAGCTAATATTGATCATTTAGCCTAACCTTGTGTATTATAATTTTTGATTGTCAAAATGTATGTAAAAGTTTTG
>NC_090733.1:64018665-64026165 GCF_036898095.1 Palaemon carinicauda
CACACACACACACACACACACACACATATATATATATATATATATATATATATATATATATATATATATATATATATATATATGTATGTGTGTGTGTGTGTGTGTGTGTGTGTGTGTGGGTATAATGCAATTATTTTAGCTATTTGACTGATCTGTAGTATGATACTTAACTTTTTGAATGAAAGATATTTGCTATTCCGTTTTCATAAAACATTGGCCTATTTTTAATGATGCATTATATTAGGACTTAAATTTTTGTTTCCAATTCTTATGGCTAAATATTTATTATATCATGCATAATACACCTGCAGCTCTCAAACTTAAGTAATGTATATTTCTCTCGTCTTTCCTGTGTCAGTTACGTCGTTCTGCAAATGCACAAGAGTGAAGGCATAGATGATCTCGGGGCTCCTCAGCCTAGTCTCGTTATATGTGGACTCATTACATATATCATCCTCTACCTCTCTCTATTCAAAGGAGTTAAGTCATCTGGTAAGACACAAATGAATGTAGCATTTGTCTCAAATTAGATTGTTTTGTGACTAGTGTAAATTTGCTACTGACTAAGATTTGGTAGTTTATAAGGGGATCAATTACTAATTTTTAAAAAGAAAAACAAAACCAAAAAGGCTATCTATCCACTTCCAAGTAAATCTAATTATCATAATCTCCTTATAAACCTCAACAATTAATTGAAAAATATAATTTTTTAGTGTACCACGACATATATCCTTCAAAGAAACTATTTATCATCAAAATTATTTTTCTTAAATTACTTTTGATTTATAAAGCTAATCATAAAAATCGAAACAAAGATATTTTAGATGGCAGCATTTATTCCATTGATTTGATTCTTCGTGGTCAGGGAAAGTTGTTTGGGTGACAGCCACGATGCCGTACGTAATACTGACACTCCTCTTAATCAGAGGAGCCTTACTTCCTGGGGCAGCAGATGGTCTACTATATTATATCAAGCCTTCCATATCAGCTCTTTCCAACCCCCAGGTAGATATATTATATTATTACCTTTGAAAATTTATCATTTTTTTTTTACTTAGCTTCTAATGAGAGGTAAAGATGCATGTATTCTCTATACACCAGTTTGTTTTGATGGTGATTAACCTTTAAACATTCGGAATTTCTTAAGTTTGTTTATCATATATATATATATATATATATATATATATATATATATATATATATATATATATATATATATATATATATATATATATATATATATATACATATATATATACATATATATATATATATGTATGTATATATATATATATATATATATATATATATATATATATATATATATATATATATATATATATATATATATATATATATATATATATATATATATATATATATATATATTCAAATAAGCCATATATATTTTGATATATTAATGTCTGGATTCTCTTAACGACCTCGGGATCAGAGCCCCAGGCGAAATCTCACAAAGACAAGAGCTTGGCTCCGGCCGGGAATCGAACCCTGGTCGGCAAGCTTATATAAGCTTGCCGACCAGGGTTCGATTCCCGGCCGGAGCCAAGCTCTTGTCTTTGTGAGATTTCGCCTGGGGCTCTGATCCCGAGGTCGTTAAGAGAATCCAGACATTAATATATCAAAATATATATGGCTTATTTGAATATGAAAAACACGTAAAAATGTGCAAAATTTATCATATATATATATATATATATATATATATATATATATATATATATATATGTATATATATGTATATATATATATATATATATATATATATATATATATATATATATATATATATATATATATATATATATATATATATATATATATATATACACGTACAGTTTATATATTAATATACTTGAATATATATATATATATATATATATATATATATATATATATATATATATATATATATATAATATACTTGTAAATATATATATATGAATATATATATATATATATATATATATATATATATATATATATATATATATATATATATATACATATACACACATGCACACACACATACACACACACACACACACATATATATATATATATATATATATATATATATATATATATATATATATATATATACATACATATATATTATACGATGATGGCCCCCTGGTCTGGGCACCAAAATATATATTATACTATATATTACGGCTGGTAAGCTATACAAGCTCTCAAGTTCCAAATTCCCCTGCTTGTTATTACATTAAATCTGTTACACTTGAAAATATTAACACCCGAGCTCTAAGACAGTTTTATATCCCCCAGACAGCAAGATACAAAACTCTGAATATCCAAAGGTCTCTTAAGTACACTTAAACAAAACTGGGTAATTATTATTACAATCTACTTAAAACCACCTTTTACTTCGATTCTTTAACAGGATACGAGCGATTATGAAATAAATACTGATGATTGAAATAATAAATTCTTTACTGTAAGATGAGGCTGCTTGCAGCGCCTAAGCTCCGCCCACATAAGTGACGTCATTGTGTACGTCACGGGCTATCTGTATTTCCTTCCGCTGTGCATGATGCAGCAGCGTCAGTTGCAATGAAGATAAGAAACAACGCTGACTGTCATTTCTTGATCCTGCCTAGTTTAAGATCTAACATGGCGCAGTGAGTAGGATTTTAAGAGGACCTACTGTAATAACCGTGGCACAGCATGGCACCACCGTCGAGACGACCCTCATTTGCATCCCCTAGGGGCAGGATTGCAAGGACAGGAACCTCTGGAACCGGCGTCAGGATGTCGCCGGCTTCCGTGCTGCAGGCTCACCAAGTGCTGCAAACCCAGCAACAAGCCATCCAGAATCTTCAGGCCGAGATAACAGCGTTGTCACTCCGGGGTACCAACGTCCCCCAACCAAGGATCCCTTCGTCTGCAGCTCCGGAAAAGTGCGAGGCTGAGGTGTCCCCTGCAGCCTTTAGGTCTTGGAAACGGTCAATGGAGTGTTGGTTGCAACTATGTAAGTTGAAGCCTATCGAGGCAGTTCACCATATAAGGCTGCTTTGTGTTCCGATATTGCAACGTGCCCTCGATTCTAGGTATACTGACGCCCAGTGGAGTGCCCTGTCTACTGAAGGGGCATTTAATGCGGTTAAGCAAATGGTAGTGAAAGCTTCTAACCAAGCGGTGCAGTGGCTCGAGTTTTTTGATTTGGCCCAAGAGCCTAGTGAGTCCTTCAATGATTATTTTATCAAGTGTACGCAAAAGGCTACTGATTGTGCATTCACATGCCCTAATTGTAATCATGATTTATCCGAATATATGCTTTTGCGCAAGCTCATGGTAGGCCTAAGTGATAAAGTGCTCAAAAGGCAAGTGTTTCAATCATGCAATAATATCCGTGATATCGATTCCCTTAGAGTCATGTGCAGTGCATTCGAGGGCGCCCGTGACGACGCCCTTCGTAATAGGGCATGGCTTAGCAGCTCCCCTAGAGCGGCTGCTCTCGGTGGGTTCGAGGAGGAACACGAGGTGGAGGTGGCAGCTGCCCTTGCTAAGTGTGACAGGAGTACCACTGTAAAAGTACAATTGCGTCTTTGTGGTAATTGTGGTACTCGTCATAGCCCTGGGTATTCTTCATGTCCTGCAAGAAGAACGACATGTTACGGGTGCGGTAAAACCGGTCACCTGAAGAAGTGTTGCAGAGGGCGGAGTGTCAGGAATAACGTTAGTGGTCTGGCCGAGGAGTCGGACATAGCGGGTGCAGTGATTGCAGTAGTCGTGGCGGCAGAGGCAAGGTTGCGGAATGGGCCCTCCCCACAACCCACTATTCGTGTTGATGTATGCTTGGCCAACTTGGGAGAGTGGTCCCGCGTCCGAGCGGTGCCGGACACTGGTGCCCAGGTTTGTGTTGCAGGACCCGCTATTCTTGCGATGTTGAACATAAAACCGGCTAAGCTGAGGTTAAAGGGAGGATTGCGAGACTTCGCCAACCTGCATCTGAAGTGTTTAGGTTCAACCTCTTGCACCATAGAATACAAGGGGAGGCATACAACTCAGGAAGTATACTTCGTAAAGTCCTCCATTGATTTTTATTTATCCCTGGATGCTTGCAAGAAACTTGGTCTTGTGCCAGAAACGTTTCCTAACCACGCTCCCTTCACGGACTCTGCCCCCACAGCAGCTAGTACAACTCTTACATTAGCGGAAGCAACTGATCAACCTATGAGACCGTCGGCCATTCCGTTTCCCCCTTGTGAGGAGAATATTGCCAGATTAGAAAACTGGTTATTAGCCCATTTTTCAAGTACGACTTTCAACACCGAGAGAGAACCCCTCCCGGTAATGGATGGGGAACCCCACCGTATTCACTTATTACCTGACGCAGTTCCTTACGCATGCCACACACCTGCGTCGGTACCTAAGCACTGGGAAAAGGAGGTGAAAGCCCAGTTGGAGGAGGACGTCAAGAGAGGGGTCCTACAAAGAGCTCCCCCTGGAGAGCCCACGGAATGGTGTTCACGTATGGTGGTCGTGGCAAAGAAAACGGGGCAACCCAGACGTACGGTCGACTACCAAAAACTTAATGCAAGTTGTAGAAGGGAGACGCACCATACCCCTACGCCCTTCGATATGGTATCCAGCATTCCCCTTTGCTCATACAAGACTGTGGCCGAAGCCTATTGGGGATTTCACCAGGTAGAACTGGACAAGGAGAGCATACCCCTAACCACATTCATCACACCTTGGGGTAGGTACCAATACCGAAGGACACCAATGGGACATTGTTCTGCCTCCGACGCATATACACGCCGTTTCGATGATGCCATTGAAGAAGTACCCAGGAAGTTTAAGTGTGTGGACGATACACTTCTGTACGATTCGAGCGTAGAAAACGCCTTTTGGCATGTGTACGACTTCCTTACTGTCTGTGCATACAAGGGCATCACTTTGAAACCAGAAAAATTCAAGTTTTGCAAGAAAGAAGTGGAATTTGTCGGATTCGACGTCGGTTGGGACTCCTACAAGCCTTCAGAAGATTATTTATCTGCCATAAAACGTTTTTCTATGCCCCAAAAGCCCACAATATCCGACATCAGGTCATGGTATGGTTTTGTTAATCAGCTGGCCCCCTTCCTGACAACGGCGCCCATCATGACCCACTTTAGAGACCTGCTGAAGAAGCCCTCGGGCAAACAGGTTTATTGGGATGAGTACCTTCAGGAAAAGTTTCGTCAAGTGCAAGACATCGTCTGCAAGTTGGCCAAGGACGGCCTCACCTACTACGATAAGCTGCGGCCGACTGTTGCAGTCACTGACTGGAGTAAGGAGGGGGTGGGCTTCGTCATCCTCCAACAATATTGCAGTTGCATCTCCGTCGAAACCCCCTTCTGTTGTAGAGATGGTTGGAGAATAGCACTTTGCGGCAGTCGGTTCCTCACGCCCGCCGAGTCTGGGTATGCAGCTGTGGAGGGGGAAGCCCTTGCAGTGGCTTGGTGCTTAAAAAAGGCAAGGTTGTTCTTATTGGGCTGCCCGAACTTAACCATTGTCACGGACCACCGCCCCTTAGTCAAGTTATTAGGCAATAGGAGTCTCGGCGACATTACCAACCCCAGACTGTTTAGATTAAAGGAGAAAACATTATTGTATAATTTCAACGTTAAATATCTACCAGGCAAGAGAAATCATGCTGCTGACTTTCTCTCTCGTTTTCCTACCCTGAGGACGACGCCAGATGGACAGGATGCGAGTTTTAACGAAGAATTAACGATTGCCATGTTGTCAGCAATCGCAGAAAACCTACAGGAGCAGTGCACTATAGACGAGAAAACTGTTGAAGAGGCAGCCCTAGACGACCCAGCATATCAGCTGCTAGTCGCTCGAGTGAATGCAGGGGATTGGAACCCGAAGAAATCTCAAGAAATTGCATGTTTGAGGCCCTTCTACGGCATCAGAGAACGTCTCTCTATATCTGGCAACCTGGTCACATACTGTTTCAATGACAACTGCATCCGCCTTGTCATTCCCGAAGGGCTCCGTCACCAGATAACCGCCAACCTCCATGCTGGACATCAAGGCCTAGATACAATGTTGAGGAGAGCGAGACATTCGGTCTATTGGCCAGGCATCGAGGGTGACCTCCAGCATCATCGTTCACGATGTACATGGTGCGACACCCACGCACCATCACTTCCTGCCGAAGTCATGAAAATGACCCCTGCCCCAGAGTATCCGTTCCAACAGACTGTCATGGACCTGTTTCAGCTCGAAGGACGCATGTATATGGCATATTGTGACAGGCTTACAGGCTGGCTAGAAATAGCCCACTTCCCCAATGGCACCTCGTCTGCAAAGGTCATGACAAAACTTAGGCATTACTTCACTCGATGGGGAGCACCCGAACAATTGTCTACCGACGGCGGCACCAACCTGGTGAGTGAAGAGATGATGACCTTCTACAGGAGATGGAGAGTTGACATACGCCTATCATCGGCCCACTATCCGCAGTCAAATGGGAGAGCCGAGGCCGCGGTTAAGTCCGCGAAAAGGATAATTAGAACAAGTATCAGTGGGACTGGAAGCCTCGATAACGACAAGGTATCATTGGCCATGCTACAATACCTGAACACGCCTTTAAGAGGTATAAATAAATCTCCGGCGCAACTGGCAACTGGGAGACAGTTACGGGATGGTGTACCGACTGCAAAACTCAACTATATGATAGACCAACACTGGAGAAAATCCATTAGAAAAAGAGAACTTCAAGTAGCAGAGAAAAATGAGAAGATAATCGAAAGCGGCAGCGACAGGAGGCTAACGCCCTTACAGCCAGGCACTCACGTTAGGATTCAGAACCAGATGACCAAGGCCTGGGACAGGCTGGGAATCATAGTCGAGCAACGACCTCATAGACAGTACATTGTGAGACTAGATGGTAGTGGGCGTCCGTCCATAAGGAACAGAAGACACCTCAAGGTCACTGAACTGCCCGTCAATGAGACAAGAGGAGCCACTCCTACCGACGACGAAGTGGGTCATGAGCCTAAGTTTCCCCCATCAGCGCCAGAGGTACGGCCTCCAAGGAAGAGAGAGGCCCCTGCCTGGATGAACGATTATGTTTAATTATCTCTGCTTTGATCTTGCATTTATAAAATGAAAAATTCTGTTTTATTTTACTGCACTTAGACGTGCATTGATTTCATTTACAAAATTATATTTTGTAGGAAATTTTAATTTAGGTTGGTGTTGCATTCACGACTCAATTTTAGTGCACATCTTACAATGCTGATGTAATTATTGTTTCATTGAGGTTACGTTAATGCTGTCGATGTTGTTATCTCTCTCTCTCTCTCTCTCTCTCTCTCTCTCTCTCTCTCTCTCTCTCTACCTATCCCACCTGAACGTTACCATTAATTATTACGATTATGATTTACCTTATATGTCTGATGTTTTACATTAAGAGAGTATAGAATTTTGTTTATCATACCTGCTTTTGATATTGTCATTTAT
>NC_090733.1:64031165-64033665 GCF_036898095.1 Palaemon carinicauda
TTCGGTTTTCGTTTCTACATTTGGGCTTCTCCATGTCCAAAATGGACATGGAGAAGCCCAAATGTTTATTTTTATATGAAATGGTGTTCATGATTTTTATATTGTTTTTTTCCTACAAGCATGTCTCTTCTGTCGTTTCTTGTACCAACGCGAAATTTACCTACAAAGGATTCTCCTCCCTTCTTTTGACCAATTTTACACAAAAAAATCAACCAGAACAAATGAAAATAGACTCTTGTTTTTTTTCATAGATAACTGTAGATATTCATAAAAAGTTTCTATTTCTTCTTCTGCATTAGATGGTGCTGTTTTATCCGTTTAAATGATCTTTATTTTATACTTTTTATTTACTTTAATAATCAATCCTGCAATTATATCAATTATACTTTAAATTTTTTCTATTACCTACACAATTTTTATCAATAAGAAGACTCACTCGATTTTTTTGTTCCTTCCATGACCTCTGAAGTAAAAGATATGACCCTTTTTAACTTTATATAAGATTCCCCAGTTATTCTAACTTCACTAAATCCTATTGTATCCCATTTTTTTTTACTTTAGCTCTTCTAATAACTAAGTAAGATCTTCCCAAGACGGGACGGTGTCAATGACCTTAGATGTCAGGATGCCAAAATACAGGATATATATATATATATATATATATATATATATATATATATATATATATATATATATATATATATATATATATATATATATATATATATATATATTACGACTAGCAAATTACGAAAATTCCCTAGATCCAAACCTCATCTGCTTTATTTTACATAAATATGATACACACGAGAATGCCTCCGAGTTTTGAGAATAACACGTAACTACAGACGTTAATATATATAAACACTGAATATCTAAAGGTCTCTTTATGTTGCACTCAAAACAAACTGGGTGATTACTTTACTTTAAACGGGAACTATACTTAAAAAAACCTTTTACTTCGGTTTTGAGTCAGGTGTATGAGCAAGTTACTGAATTAATTATTGGTGATCGAAATAATACAAACTTCACAAAAATAAATGTATTCTATAAAATAACAATTCAATAGTAATAGCAAATGTAAATCACTCGAAATTTAAATCTGAACTAGACCTTAGACTTAGGGACAAAATGGAAATGTTCAATTTTGACAATTAATGAAAAAAGTTGACACATTGACAATATAGTAAATAAACATTAATTACACTTACATATACGTAACAGTTACTCTTACGTCCCTTGGGCTCACACAAGGTTACAAAGCAAAAATAAATGCACTCCACTGTTTAACCAAATCACATAGGGTAAGGCACAACAAAATTAATAATTTTACAATGTAAACTGTTCTCACAAATTCCCTTCACTTCTTCCAAAACCACAAATTACCAAATGTTTTAACAAACACTATACACTATATATGTTTGAGAGGAAACACTATTCATATTTGAGATGGAACACAATGGCTGAAGAGGTGGTGGTGAGACGACTGGCAGAAGCACAGATCTTGTGGAATGTCAGGCTGGATCTCTGCCTTCTATGCATTGCTAGGCCCTATGTATATCATCCTAATTCATTCTGGAATTTTCCAGTTAATTATTCTCAAAGCATGTCCATGCTTGGCCTCGCGACATCAATGTTGCCAACTTGGCAGTTCTGAAATATGGTTCTATCGTTGCCTGACGAGGCCATGCTCTCAGGTAATTTCACCCACTTCATCTCATAACATTGAAAAAAAATCAAGTAAGTATAGCCTAGACCCTTCATGAAACTTCCAACCACGTGGAAACATGATGCAATCCCTAGTGTTTATACCTCGTGTGTGTATTTACATGCCTTTTAACAAACTTACATAAGACTTTGTAACAAAACTAAGTGAAATAAAATTTCAATTCTTTAAAATAACAAAAATTCTCATATACAGAACTGAATGAAAATACAACTAAATGAATGACGACAATCTCATGTAATTTAAATATATTTACTTAATCCTACAGAGTGGAACCTGCCTTACGAGCTGGTTATACATCTCTTAAATACACAAATGAAATAGGTGAATAAAAAAATCTAATTACATGAAGACCAGCTTTGTAAGAATATATATATATATATATATATATATATATATATATATATATATATATATATATATATACATATATATATGGATATATATATATATATATATATATATATATATATATATATATATATATATATATATATGTATATATATACATATATATATATATATATATATATATATATATATATATATATATATATATATATATATATATATATATATATATATATATGGGTAGGAGTGGCAAATGGAAGAGTAGTAGAAAGGGCATTAATGGATTATGTATTGATAACTAAAAGAATGTTTGGAAGATTGAAAGACGTGCACGTGTTTAGGGGTATGGCTAACGGTATGTCTGATCATTTTTTGGTGGAAGGAAAATTAGTTGTAGCAAAAGAGTGGGGGAATAGAGTAGGT
>NC_090733.1:64038665-64103665 GCF_036898095.1 Palaemon carinicauda
GCGTTGGAGTCGATGAGGGCAAAGTCTTACCAATGGAGGGATTTGCTGGATGTCCTGCTTGCTTGGTACTCTAGATATTTTAGTTAGGCTTCTGCCAAGGTGTTGCAATCCTATCCCAGATGCATGGCACCCATGTGAATCTTGAAAGGGCATTCGAAACAGTATTCATTTTCCCAGGGATGTACTGAAGGGTGCAGTTTTGATCAGGCACAGCGTAGAGATGTTGGCATTGACAGGCGGACCAGGTGCCAGACTGTCAAGTGGAGGTGAGCACCAGAGGCTTGCGGTCCATGCAAATGATGAAAGGCTTACATTTTAAGAAGTTACGAAAGTGAAGGACAGCCAAATGCGCCGCCAGCAATTCGTGGTTGACAGTAGAGTAGCTGGCTTCTGCCTTGAATAGTTTTCCACCGAAGAAGGCATAGGAGCTAAGGAAGCTGCTGACCACACACTCGAGTACTGCACCATTAGCAACGTCACTGGCATCGGTGGAGAGGAGTGGGGCATGTGGCACGGGAAAAGTAAGAGCAGCAGTAGTTGACAGGGCATGCTTTGCATTGCAGAAGGCCGCTTCCTGAAGGGACCCCACTTCAGGTCTTTTGTCTTGCCCTTGAGGGAGGCGTAGAGGGGGCAAAAGTGTCAGCAATGCCTGGCAGGAACTGGTGATAATAGTTCATTATGCCCAAAATATCTTGCAGTGCTTTGACGGTCGAGGGCACAGCGGAGTTCTGAACAGTTGACATCTTCTCAGGGAGGGGGTGGATGCCCAAGGTTGGCACCAATGGTACACTTGTCGCACCGAACTACAAGGCCGTTCTGTTGTAGGTGGTCGAGCATGATGCATAGGTGATGGAAGGGTTCCTCTTTAGAAGAAGAGAACACAAATATGTCGTCCACATAACATATGCAGAAGGGGTTATCCCATAAGAAGCCATCCATGAGGTGTTGAGAAATGGTCCCAGTATTACAAAGGCTAAAACAGGAGTAATTGAATATGTATGAACCCAAGAGGGTGGTGATGGCAGTCTTGGAGATATCTTCAGGGTTCTTGGGCACCCAATAATATCCCATCAAGATGTTGTGAGTGGAAAAAACCTTCGCTTCATGCAAGTAAGAGTTAATGTCGATAATGTTGGTATAGGCAATAGTGATCCAGTTCAGTTGGCATTTTCAAACGACATTACCAAAAGGGCGCAGGGAGCCATCCTTCTTCAGGACGATGTGTAAGGCGGATGACCATACTCTTGAGTCCTTTTGGCAATGGCCCATTTCTTCCATTTTGGCAGACATTTGTTTAGAGGCTGCCAAAGGACCTGGGGCCAGACACCTAAATCTGGAAAACAGCAGGAACCTCATCATTTTGACTTGGTGATAAATACTGTGCATCCGTGGTTGGGCTTCATTGGAGAGTGAGGCTGGCGGTGTCAATGAGTATGAGTCTGCGCTGACTAAAGTTTAGTGTGCCACATCAACAAGGAAGTGGAAATGGGCAAGGAAGTCCCCACTGTGTAGTGGCAATGTTAAATCAGCAATGACAAAATTCCAATGATATTTGGCACTCCTACTCTCAAACGGTAGTCTTTGTGTCTCGTACCTGTGGGTAACAATCTCAGATCTGTTGGCAGCTACCAGGCAGATGTCAACAGGTGGATGTCCTGGAAGGTGACATTGGTAGAAGGGAACGGCAACCATCAGTCTCTACCGAAACCACACACCCATACTTGCATCATATAAAAAGAAAAGAATAGTGACAGGGGAGGCCACTGCCACAAACAATGACCTACTTACAAGTTTTGTGGCCCCTGAAAACTGTCCGCACATTTCTTCACAGCAGCCCTAAATCTGGAGTGGTACTGACAGAACTGTGGCTGATTGGCATTAGTAAGTGGCTCTGGAGGTTGTTGGTTGGGGCGTGAGCAAGGATTGGCATATGTTGGTGGTTGATGGCTTTGTTGTTGCTCCGAAATGTAACGGGGCAGGTGTCTGTTTTACCGCATTCACGTCAGCTTTGGTCAATGTTGAATAATTGTCATCTTCATCCGGATTGGAGGCGTTGATGAATGTCTTGAAGGTGGTGAAGGGGTTGTCCATTAGGGCATCAACTTTGGTTATCAGGTCCTTCATGGACCAGTTGTAGATATCGTGGATAGCGATACAGACAGGCTTGGGTAGACATCGTACCCTTAAACTGCATAGTTTGCATTTGAAATGAAAATCTCCATTGATAGAAGATTCCATTTCATTCTAATACTTCACCATTCAAAATCTATAACTTCCTCAATGAATATGTAGTGCAATCATCTCATATACTATGCAAGCTAGTGCCATTTGTGGATGAGATAATGGTGAGGGTTAGATGGAGCTGGTTTGGCCATGCCCTTCGCACTCCCCAAGAGAGATTAGTTCACGAAACAGTATCTGGGCTCCAAAAGGTACTAGGAGATTTGGAAGACACAAGACTATAGTCTTGGTTCTTCCAAGTGTGCAGGCGTTGTTGAAGAAAGGAGACGTATTGAATTAAAAGCTCAAGATAGAGATAACTGGCAAAATCTAACCGAGGCCCTTTGCGTCAATAGGCATAGGAGGAGATGATGATGATGTTGAACTTTTGTGAACTTTTTCCTACCATGAAGATACATATGGAATTTCTTAACGTAATACTCTACTGCTCAGCTACTAAAGACGAAGTTCAGTTGGCATAGCATTACTAAGGATGCTAAGGATTGGGTCTGCGCTTGTACTTCCTGCCAAACTTCAAAAGTACATTGATACAAGGATTCAAGAGTGGGCACCTTTCCTCAACCTCAGTGGCATTTTGTCCACAGTCACGTCTCTGTAGTAGCTCCTCTACCCACATCACAAGGACATCATTGCCTGTTTACCGTCATCAACCAATCCACTCGTTGGCCTGAAGCCTATTCCCTAGAAACTGTAACGTCCGTCTCATGCACATCTGCCTTATTCTTAGGATGGATAGCAAGATCTGCTGTGCCTGAGCATATTACTTCTGATAGGGGTACCACTTTCACTGTTCAATTGTGGACATCTTTGGCATATCTCATGGGAATTACCCTACATCAGACAATCGCTTTCAACCCTGCTGAGAAAAGAATGGTAGAGCGTTTTCATCGCACCCTCAAAGCAACTTTGATGTCCCGCTGCAAGGCTGGGCTCCAACTGGTTTACCAAGCTTCCATGGGTCCTTCTTAGACTAAGGACCACTCTAAGATGCCCTGGATATCTCGGCAGTTGAAATGGTGTATGGCAACCCAGTGGTCATCCCTGACAAATTTTTCCCTCTACAACCTCCTCTGACAATCTCCAGCTCTTACAGCACGTTGTGGGAAAATTTACCCCATGCTGCCAGACTTACAAGCCCTTAGCTAAGCAACAGGTACCAGCAGATCTGCATTCGGCAATGTACGTTTTTCTGCGCAACAACACTAGCAAGCCACTGCTTTCCTTGTGATCCGTCGTACGCTGAAGACTTTTTGTATCAACATTCAGGTCAACGAAGACTCGGTCTCCATTGATCTTCTAAACCTGCATATTTCCTCCCTGATGACCCATCTACCATACGCCTCTCTAGAGCAGGGCGCCCTTTTTTACATGTATGTCATTTTTAGAGGGGGAGCTATGTACAGCATGTGTCTCATACATGCTCGTACACTAGAATGCTTTTGATTTTTTTATCTTATCACTCGTTCTACCCTTCACTGTTAATAGACCAATCGTGTTATCATGCTAGCTTATGACTTATCCTGTTTGAATATTTGTGAGGTTCTTACTCACAAGTCGCTGTATATAAAATCGATGATTGTTTGATAAAGTTTAACTGCATTCACCTTGCCTCTCAGTTAAAATCGAAATGCTCGCTTGCAGACTGCAACCTTCAAAATACTTATCAAATCTAAGATACTGTAACCATTCTAAACCAAGTAAGGTTTGTCCTTTACCTTTAACTACTGTTTATGGCATTTTGTCTAACTTCTGCTCTTTATACTGTACTTTTACGTTCGATGCACTTATTACCTGAATATCAAAACCATTATAACCTTTCGAGACTATTTGTACCGTCTATCAACAAAGTAGGAATAGTTTTTTCAATTTTTTTTTTCAGACATAATTGAGACTTCAGCTGCTGTGTTAATTTGCATTACAGGTTTACCATTCATGATCACTTCTACAATGATATGTTTCTTTACATTTTTGTTGACAGAATTTATGTGAAACTGATTATCATGAATATTTTCCGCATTTTTCTCTTGGCCTATATTAGTATCAATTGCAGTATTTGCTTTCTTTGCATATTGTTTAGGAAACCTACATACATTTGTAAAATGGCCAACTTTCCACAATTTAGGCATGTCTATCCTATAGCAGGGCATTTCTTTAATTCATATGCAAGATGATCATTTTCTCCACACCTATAGTATTTGGGTTTTTTCCTGCTGTTTCTGTATAAAGGTACGATTCTGATATTTATGGACATTTGTGTTAGGCTATTTTCTTTAAACTTTAAACCTACTTTACTTATTTTAGAAATGTTAATTTTATTGCTTGTAGTACTAAATATATGGTTATTTTGCCTATTTGATGTTTTTAAAGCCCGTCCTATAATCAATACCTTCTCTAATGTTGAATCTTTATTTTGCAGTAATTTTTTCTGAGCTCCGGTTATGTACAATGGGCAATATCTTAATTTATCATAATATTTTTCACTCTAGATACTCCCCCGAGACAGCTAAATTTTCAAATCTAGTCTCAAATGATTCTAATTCATCTGACCTTTGATATGCTTGTGTTGTATATTGATACATTTCACAAACTTTATTGACCTGAGGAGCAAATATGTGGCAAAAATCTTAATTACAGCTTCACTTGTGTCATCTCTAGGTTACAATGTCTTGAATACTTCCCGAACTTCCGTATCTGCACTAGGCATGAGCAATGCTTTTTTCTATGCATCTTTAATACTACCTAATGTTTCTAAATCATCATCATCATCATCTCCTCCTACGCCTATTGACGCAAAAGGGCCTCGGTTAGATTTTTCCAGTAGTCTCTATCTTGAACTTTTAAATCAATACTTCTCCATTCATCATCTCCTACTTCACGCTCCGTAGTCCTCAGCTATGTAGGCCTAGGTCTTCCAACTCTTCTCGTGCCTTGTGGAGCCCAGATGAAGGTTTGGTGAACTAATCTCTCTTGTGGAGTGTGAAGAGCATGAATAAACTATCTCCATCTTCCCCTCATCATGATCTTACCACATATGGCACTCGAGTAATCTATTTTATAGTTTCATTTCTAATTCTGTCCTGCCATTTAAATCTTAATATTCTTCTGAGAGCTTTGTTCTCAAATCTACTAAATCTACTGTAGACTGTTTCATTGTAATACTATGACTCTTGTCCATATAGTAACACTGATCTCACTAAGCTGTCTGATGTATAGTCTGATTTTAAATGAAATTTCAGGTGATTTGATTTCCAAATTTTACTTAACCTAGCCATTGTCTGATTTCCTTTTTGAAAATTTTTCACTAAGTTCTAATTTTGAAGGCCCTGCGTTGGAAATCATAGTTCCTAAATATTTACATGATTCTATCTCATTAATCCTTTCTCCTTCCAATGATATTCCAATGCTTACTCCATTCTCATCAGCTCTGTTTTTCTTCTATTTATATTCAGCCCAAACTCTTGTGATATTTCATGCAGTCTGGTAATCAAGCATTGCAAATCCTGTGGTGTTCTGCTAATAAGAACAGCATCATCAGCATATTCTAGGTCTGCTAATTTTCTATCACAAATCCTGTGCAATCCTTCTCCACCATCTCCAAGTGTTATATGTATTACAAAATCCAGGAGGACAATAAACAACATAGGTGACAATACATTCCCTTGGAGTACTCTGCTGTTCACTGGAAATTCGTTTGATAGGACTTCATTAACAAATCTTAAAATCTTCACTCCACTATTCCATTTCGTTGCTATAGAAATTGGACCTGCGGTAATCCTGAATCACTCAGATGTTTCAATGTTCCGCAACATTATGTATTCCAACATAAAAGTTAGGTTAGGCTACTGAGCTCTATAATGTCAAACTCCTAATCTAAGTTAATTATAACCTAGTTCTTGTTTTAGGCAAGATTTTAGCCACTTGTTGATGCTTCATACAAAAAAAATTAGTTATGCACTTTATGTGTCTTCATACAAATCTACCACTACCTTCAGGTAAAACTTTACAATCATACCTACTAGTTAAACTTCACTTTAATACAATTCTACCTTAATTCAACACAAATGAAATATGGGACCTGTGCTAATTTGTTGACTTCTTTTGTTAGAAGGCCTTTCTTCCTTCTTTATGAATCAGGGGTGACATCAAGCTTGATTGTAGCCTGTACAGCCCTCATCTTGTTGGCTGTATGCTTGAATTCATTTCCCTCCAAGCCGTCACCAATATTAAGTTTGTTTCTCCGTGTATTATTCCATAAATGATCTGCTGTGCTTTTTAGCTGGAATTAGAGCTGAATTTAACATCCTACCCTCGCTACAACTATTAAGTTTGTTTCTTCATATATTATTCCATAACTAATCTGCTCTGCTTCTTACCTGGAATATATTCATAATTAGTACTGAATATGATATTCCACTCTTGTAGCCGATTTCTTGTTGGACATAATGGTACTTCATTCTGTTAAACCAATACAGTTTAACCACAAATTACACTAAGTAAATGCTTATGGTATACTTAAAATGCTTGTACTCTCTAGAGTGTCTGAGTTGGACTGATGTAACTTGGCATCGTAAAGAAATAAATGATACAAATGAAAAAGATGAGTATCCTCATAAAAGATTTTAGTCTCACATACATTGCAAAATTAGAAGAATTATATTCCATCTTTGAGGAAATTTATACAGAATTCAATACTTTATAACAAACACTACAACACTTATAATCAAAGTTAAACAGGTTCAATGAAATCTAATGCATTATCACTCTCAATACATGTAACCCTATTGTATTAAACTACACAATACATAACAGACAAGTCACTATATATGGCATTTTCAGGGCTAAGAGAAAGCTTTTGATTGGCTCAAAGCATCAGCATTAATGAAAACCCTTCAAAGACAAGGAATAAATTAATCTTAGGTTTGAGCGCATGAAGATACATATACGGGAACAGCAGCAATCCTAAAACTACATATAATGAGAAAATTCTAATTGAAAAAGAAGTTAGAAAGGGAGACTACATCTTTCCTAAATTATTCACATGTTGCCTAGAGTTTTTGAGAATTTAGATTCGAAAAATGTGAGAATCATCCTTAATGGGAAATAGGCCACCTTAACAACTCAAGATTTGCAGAGGACATACTCGTAGTTCTATTGAGTGAGTCTTTGGAAGAATTGCCGAAGATGATAGAAGATTTGAATAGAGAATACAGTAATGTAAGACTGAAAATTAGCATGAGTAAAACTAAAATAACATTCAATGAAAATGCAGAGACCACAACTATGGGTTATGGACGAAATTCTATATATTATTAATGAATACACGTAATTAGGACAGACAGTAAGTGTTTTCATAGGACGTGAGACCAAACTTAAAAGAAGGATATGCATAGAATGGAGAGCATTTTGTAAACACAGTTATATTATGAAAAGTAATGTGCCACTTTCTCTATGAAGAAGAGTATTTAATCGGACATTCCTCCCTGTATTAACTTATGAATCAGAAACTTGGCGCCTTACAAAATCCTTAGAGCATAAGCTAGTTACAACTAAAAAAGTAATGGAAAGAATAATGATGGGAATAACACTAGGAGACAGAAAAAGAGCAATATGGATACGAGAATAAACTAAAGTAAAAGATATTTTAACATGTAAGAAAGAGGAATGGACATGGGCAAGACATATAATGAGAATGGCAGATAATAGATGACATTAAAAATAACAGAATGGGTTCCTAGAGATTGCAAAAGAAATAGGGGAAAGAAGATAAGAAGATGGATTGACGAATTGAGAAATTTGCAGGTACAGACTGACATAGAAAGACCATGAACAAATGTAACTCCAAGGACATGTTTGAGACTTCTTTCCTGCAGTGGATTAATGATGATGGCCAAGATAATGATATATATATATATATACATAGATATATGTGTTTATATATACATATATATACAGTATATATATATATATATATATATATATATATATATATATATATATACATATGTATATATATATATATATATATATATATGTGCATGTATATATATATATATATATATATATATATATATATATATATATATATATATATATATATATGTATATGGATAAATATCAACACAACATCGTGTTCAGATAGAAATAAATTTCTACCTCATACTTGGGATCGAACGCTAGCCCCATTAGAAGGGGCTAGCGTTCGATTCCAAGTATGAGGTAGAAATTTATTTCTATTTGAACACGATGTTGTGTTGATATTTATCCATATTGACTCATTAGGGGTAATTTGAATGAATTACTACCAATTGTAACACGTGGTGGGACGGGATATCGGGTAAAACTCGCTGGTAAGAGACTGATGTCTCGCCAGGTAAATCCTCGGACAGCAGGGTAGCGTCAGGTTCCGATATCTTTTATGGTCTCTCGTGGCATGGTTGGTTTCGACCTGGCCTTTCATTAGAAGGGGCTAGCGTTCGATCCCAAGTATGAGGTAGAAATTTTTATGTATATATATATATATATGTATTGATATATATATATATATATATATATATATATATATATATATATATATATATATATATATATATATATATATATATATATATGTATGTATATATACACACCTATATCTATGTATATATATATATATATATATATATATATATATATATATATATATATATATATATATATATATATATATATCATTATCTTGGCCATCTTCACTTTTACACTTCCTTTATATCTACAGTATATGCTTGTTGATGAAATGACTACAAGTGACTTCTCCCTCGTACTTTCAGTAGGTTGTACAGGAAAGGCTGGCACAGTTGCAACTACAATTCCCACTATTGCGTGTATAGATATCTAATATTATGCCGTATATTATTTACATTACGTAAAGTTATGAACATTACATTTGCTTTATTATTATTTCGTAGAAGAATGGTATTTATTTCCATTTATCTTTTCCCATTACATATACTGTAAGACCACTTTTTCATTATGCATCGTGGCAACAATGTAATTATATGTGTCAACACTGCTTTTCTTTCCGCCATGTGCATATAGTAGTCAGTCGTTGTTCAGTGGTCACTGTATCGACAAGCATGGACCTGCTTCCCACTGCTTGTCACATTTATGTCCGTTTGTCTTCATTATACGGGATTTTAAAGAACCTACTGGTTTAAATTGTCACCCTCCATTACATTTATTACATGGATGTATGTGGCAGTATCACACACATGGCGCAATGAGTAACCGGACATTATGGATTCCAAGACGACGACCGCTATTGTTGTTTACTTCTCGTCTTGTCTCGCACATTGGATCCCTTACAGTGACTCAAGATTTTAACTACAGTGTCTCTTAAGGACGATACAGTGTTTGTGCAGTGCAGGGTTAGTGTCAGTGTGTTACAGTGCTGTGTTTTATTATGTTAGTGTCCTTGCCAACATTTTTTTTAGGACATTTGAACTCTGGCGCCATTTTCTCAGCAGCCCCACCACATGTCCTCACTCTTTCATGCATCGATGGTGACTGAGGCCCGAGGCTCTCGCCCAGAGGCACTCTCACTCACCCCACCCGCCTCCCCTCTGATCGCAACACACTCGCTCATCTTACCCTACTGCCGCTTATTTCACAAGCTCACTGACAAACATTGTAATTTTTAACTATCCAAAGTGATTTCTTTCGCTCACATACAGCGATTTGGATATTTTTCTGGATCTTTACAGATTTCAAGCTCTCTTACGACACCAAACTCAATATGGCTGAGCAAGAGGAACAGCTAATTGATTTAATGGATCAGACAGAGGATCAGACAGAGGATCAGGCAGAGGATCAAACGGAGGGTCTGACGACGGACGAAGTACCTTTGCACCTCCCCACTGCTGATGAAGATACCAGCACTCTCCCTCCTCCCTGACTCCCAATAGGTCAGGAGACCACAATAATGATATACTTCATCTCATCCATTTTCTACGGACTTCCAGCCTGCAAGAACAAGACCGGCGACGACAAGAGGAGCAGACCTTCAGACTACAGATGGAACAATCAAGACAGGAAGACATCCAGCGGTTCATGTCCCTTTTCTCCTTGCTATCAGGACAGATTGCGGCATTGCAACCCCAGCAACCTAACCCCATAATTGCACCTCCTGTTACACCTGTTCCCCCAACCCCTGACTTCTCAGTGCATACACCTACGACTTCTAGCAAGCCTACAGTCCATCCTCCACCTCTCTTGCAACAAGATGCAACGTATCAAGTGTTTCACCAATGGAGACTGCGTTTTGAGGATTATGCAGCATTAGTTGGACTTGATAGATTACATCAAACTTCCCAGCTGATTCACCTGAGAACCTGCATCTCCCTGGACGTCCAGTGCCTCCTTACGCATACACTGGGCATCCCTCCCAACACATCACTTTCCCTTACAGAGGTGTTGGATACACCGCAGAAGCACTTTCGTAGCCTTAGAAATGAAGCCTCCTGTAAACAAGCTGTCGGAGAATCATTGGCAGACTACTACACACGCCTCAAGGATCTCGCTGATGAAGTGGACTTATGCACTGGCAACCCCACCTCTTGCACTGAACGGCAATTGCAGATGGTAATTTTGATGGGTGTGAGAGACAAAGAGTTAATACAACGCCTTATCCCACTCCAACCCTCATCTACCCTCGCAGAGTTTGTGACATGCTGCCGCTCCTACGAATCTACACGTGCAACTGCATCAGCCATTGCATCTTCCCCTAGCCAAGTCAACGCAGTATCTACGTACAAGAAAAACCAGCATCTAAAGAAGAGGACTTCTCATCTATCTCCTGATCAACATTCTCACCAGTCTCATAACAGTGACCCTTGTCAATATTGCTCTCGCAAACACAATCCTGGACAATGCCCAGCCACTGGTGCATCGTGCAATAACTGTGGACGAACAGGTCATTGGCCCTGCACTCAGAAATGCCCTGCTAAGGAAGCTCAGTGCAATAGCTGCAAGAAACAGGGACATTTTGAGAAGATGTGTATGTCTACTAAGAAAAGTCAGACTGGATTTACAGCTTCACCTCCTACTACTAAGTCAAACACTAGCTGCCGTTTCGTGGGTGATAACTCGGGTAGTGAGTCCCCCACACCAGTCACTGTCTCTCTGTCATTTGGCGATATATCATCACATATCCAGCTCATCCCCGATACAGGAGCAGACATCACAGTGATTGGCACCATACATTTGGATGCACTCGGCATACCTCGGACAAGCCTTGAACCTCCACCCATGACAGACGTTGTGACAGCAGATGGATCCCCCATGACACCGGCTGTAGGATACTTCCAGACAAAACTTCGTCTTGGCAACAAGTATTGCTCAGCAACCATACATGTTCATGAGGATATCCAGACTCCCCTCCTCTCTTGTGAACATTGCCGAGCCCTTGCCATAGTGTCACCGGACTTCCCGAAGCCTATCCTCAAGGTAACACATGTCAACAGATGCGCTCAGTTCCCTGCCTCCGCCATGACGTCACCTGCAGCTATTAAGGACTATTTTCTTCGGCACTTCAGCGACGTCCTCATATCCAAGAAGGATCTACAAACCCAGCCACTAAAGAAAATGGCAGGCTCTCCAATGAGGATTCACCTGAAACCTGGCGCTACACCCTTCGCTGTCCATACACCCAGGCCCATTCCGTTTGCTCTCAGAGATCAAGTGAAAGAAGAACTTGACTCCTTGGTGCAACAAGGAATCATCAGACCAGCAGGCGACAAACCCTCTGAATGGTGCCATCCCATGGTCTTGGTACCCAAGGACAAAGGTGTGCGCATCACTGTGGATCACACCCATCTAAATTCTCAAGTAGCCCGCCCTACACACCCATCACCAATGCCCCATGATGCTGTCCGCAATATCTCTCCTACCGCGAAGTACTTCACCACAGCGGATGCCCTGCACGGCTATTGGCAAATGGAGTTGTCAGAAGAGGACCGCCACCTGACTACATTTATAACTCCGTACGGAAGATTCCAGCACTGTAATGGGCCAACGGGATTTTCAGCAACAGGTGATGCATACTGCCTCTATGGAGATATGGCACTACAAGGTGTTCCCAACTGTGTGAAAGTTGTAGATGATATCCTCCTTTCCGACGAGGATCTCCCTTCCCACCTACAACACGTGCACCAGATGCTGACCTGATGCCATCAATATGGCATAACCCTCAACAAGGACAAGTTCACTGTAGCTGCCCCTAAAGTTAACTTTTGCGGTTATGTCTTATCATCCGATGGTATTGCAGCAGACCCTGACAAGGTATCAGCTATACGGGACTTTCCTACACCATCTAACGTGACAGATGTCAGGTCGTTTATGGGTCTTGTCAATCAACTTGCCGACTTCACTCCAGACATCGCAGCAGCAGCACAGCCCCTACGCCCACTTATGAGCCCCAAACGCTCATTCGTCTGGACGCCTGACCATGAGCGATCATTTAAGAAAGTCAAGACAGCTCTGACTTCACCTCCAGTCCTAGCACCCTTCAATCCTGCCTCACCTGTAGTTCTACAAACAGATGCCTCACGCCTATATGGTCTCGGTTATGCCCTACTTCAAGATAACGGCCGAGGTCAGATGCGTCTCGTCCAGTGTGGCTCTCGTTTCCTTACGGATACTGAGACTCATTACGCCACCATAGAGCTGGAGCTACTTGCAGTCACTTGGGCTATAGCTAAGTGCCGCCTCTACTTGTCCGGACTTCAGCATTTCACCTTAATGACTGATCATCGTCCCTTGATACCGATTCTCAATCACTACACTCTGGATGCTATTGAGAATCCACGCCTTCAACGTCTCAAGATGAAAGTGGCCCCCTACATCTTCACTACAGTATGGCGCGCAGGGAAACAACTTTGCATACCAGATGCCCTGTCTCGCTCCCCAACCAGTCGCCCCACACCTGAAGATGAAGAAGAATGCACTACTTCAACTGCACATGTCAGGCGTATCGTTGCCAACACCGCCACTTCTACTGACGACCAGGCAACAGGACCCATCATCGAAGAGGATAAGTCTCTACAAGAAATCCCCATGGCCGCATCTCAGGATCAAGATTACAGTCGTCTCGTTCACTACGTATCCAATGGCTTTCCCACCAACCGCTATGATCTCCACGCTTCCGCCCTCCCGTATTGGAAGCTGCGGGACAACCTTTACGCGGATGGAGAGTTGGTATTGTACGGACCCCGGATCGTCATCCCTGCAGCCCTCCGTCGACGCACCTTGGATCGACTCCACGACAGCCACCGAGGGATTGAAGCTACTCGACGTCGTGCAATGCAGACAGTATTCTGGCCAGGCATCAATGCAGATATTAAGAGTAAAGTAGAAAGCTGTGAGGCCTGCCAACAGCTTCTCCCTAGTCAGCAACAGGAACCTTACATGTGTGACGACCACCCATCCCGGCCCTTTGAAAGCGTGTCGGCTGACTTCTTCCACGTAGCAGGGAAATCCATCCTTGTTATTGCAGATAGACTTTGAGGCTGGCCTGTGGTTGTTCCCTGTGGACGTGACACAACTACAGCCAGAGTTACAAGAATGTTCTGTGTTTTCTTCCGCGAGGTTGGTGTTCCACTCCGCTTACGAACTGATGGAGGACCCCCATTTTCCAGCCACGATTTCCAGCAATTTGCTGACCACTGGGGAGTTCATCACATCATCACATCTCCACATTACCCTCAGTCTAATGGACACGCAGAAGCTGCCATGAAAGCTGTGAAACACCTTATCCTCAAGACCGCCCCATCCGGGAACATAGATTGTGAAGCCTTTGATAGAGGACTGATGGAGCTTCGGAATACACCGAACCCTGCTGGACGCTCCCTTGCGCAGATTCTCTATGGCCATCCTCTCCGCACTTGTGTTCCGGCCCACCCCAGATCCTTCAAAGAGTAGTGGCAAACCAAGACCGAAGATTACGACCGCCGCACTGCTGCCCAAACCGACCAGGCTGTGAGCCTTTACAACTCTCATGCCCGCCATCTACCCAAGCTCACCATCGGCCAACGAGTGAGGATACAGGATGCAACGACACTTCGATGGGACAAGATTGGTACCGTGAGGGGCCGCGGAATGGCCAGAAGGTATGAAGTACGCCTTCCAAGTGGTCGTGTATGGTTTCGAAACCGACGACATTTACGCCCAGTGGCTAATATAAGTGATGACACCTCTCCCCAAGACCCTGTGTCCTCTTGTTCTGGCCAGGAAAGAGAGCCATCATCCGAACCCTCCAATGTCCCTTGTCATTCACCTCGACTAGCTCAGAGAAATTACCGTTCCGCTCGAGACACTGCTACGAGCGTAAAGGGGGAGGGAGGTGTATAGATATCTAATATTATGCCGTATATTATTTACATTACGTACAGTTATGAACATTACATTTGCTTTTTATTATTTCGTAGAAGAATGATATTTATTTCCATTTATCTTTTCCCATTACATATACTGTAAGACCACTTTTTCATTATGCATCGTGGCAACAATGTAATTATATGTGTCAACACTGCTTTTCTTTCCGCCATGTGCATATAGGAGTCAGTCGTTGTTCAGTGGTCACTGTATCGACCAGAATGGACCTGCTTCCCGCTGCATGTCACATTTATGTCCGTTTGTCTTCATTATATGGGATTTTAAAGAACCTACTAGTTTAAATTGTCACCCTCCATTACATTTATTACATGGATGTATGTGGCAGTATCACACACACTGCGTTTGTTTCTCTTTGCAATACAGTTGCAGCTCACTACACCCAGGAGGACTGAGGAACAACTATGAATGATGAGACATTCGTTGTAATGATGAAGCTTACAATATTCCCCAAAATATGTAATATTATTAAGTGTCCGTTTTGGTCTGCTTCTTTTCGCAATAGCATTTGAAGGTGAGCTCTGAGCACATGCTGCTGCCGGTTGGCATTAGTTGGTAATCTTATTCAGTGGTAGAGATATCTTACAGCCGAGCTCACTCATCTAAAAAGCAAAGTATCCATTATTGCCTTGATCTGAGGCTGGGTTGCTCCAGGCTCTCCATATACCTTGTTAAGACCTGTTATGTCAGTTTCAAGGAGTCTGAGCAATGCCTATTTTCCTTTCTAAAAGGAACATAACACCGTATCATAGCCTGACAGTGCATGGACACTAAGAAGCTAGCTGCACTTTTTGGTTCCGTTTTCCCTGAGTATTTGGATTAATCTGCATCCTTGAGATCCAACTTATTAGCACAACAAAAATTACTGACATCATTGGACTCTCCTCCCAGTCTTTAGACATTATTTCCTCTTCTCGTGTTTCTCTTAATAAATCCCACATCCATTCTTCACGCTCTGTAGCTAGTAGCTTGACCATTTTAATTTAAAAGTCTGATCGAGCTGGTGCTTTGACATTTTCTATTTTAATCGATGCTCACTTCACTTCTGTATTCTGTTTCTCCATCATTGCCCCCACCACCCTATGTGGTTCTCCAGCTCTTGTCTCTCATTTTCAGTATTCAATATTTCCATCTCCACCCGTGGTAACTCCAAGTTGTCCAAATCCTATCTTTAACTTTTCATCAAGTTTGAAATCTTATAGATATCCTTTCCTTCTTCCCTTGTTCCTAGCCTTTCATTCAGTTGCTCTACCACTCTTCCAAAAGCTACTCTCCTCCTAGAATCTTTTTCCTCTTCTCTGTACCGTTTCTCTGTAGGATACCTTGTGCATGTCTTACTTTCCAGTCCTTGGATATTTTCAATTTTCTGTTGACTCTTGCACCTCTCTGTCCCACAACCACTGTTCTCCTTTTGATACACCATATCCACTAGTTCTTCCCACTAAGTCCCCTGTTTCCCTTACACATATTTCTTTCATACCTATCCTTATATTTCCCACTATGTTACATTGTCCACTCTCTTAAGTTCAACCTCTCTCTCTCTCTCTGTCTCTCTCTCTCTCTCTCTCTCTCTCTCTCTCTCTCTCTCTCTCTCTCTCTCTCTCTCTCTCTCTCTCTCTCTCTCTCAATCCTCCTTAGTTGTTCACCATTTTCTCCTTTAATCCCAAATCTTAACTCTAGATCTCCTTTTCCTTTTCTTGGGTTTTTCTACCTCTCATTTTGAAATCCAGCACTACCCGTCTATGATGTTTAACACAGTGTTTCTCAACCCTTCATGCTTTATGGACCCCATACATCCAATTATATTTACATGGGACCCCTTTGTATGGGATTAGATAAGATATAGTCATTCTATACTTGCATGGTTAATAAAGGTTTATTTTTCATAGCAAGTGTTGCTAATCATCAGATTGTTTATATTGTACACAATGAAAGTAAACGCTACTTTTGAGTAAACTTCACTTCTTAGAAAACAGAATGATTAGGCTTTCAAAATGATTTTCTTATGTAGCGACTGAAAAATTAGGTTACAAATAACATGGTCGTATAAAAACCTGCCCAAATAAAATTTTGCTTAGGAGCAATTAACTTGTAGTTTATCTACAAATGATGTTTGTATCACTTAATGTGATACTTGCCGCTGACTGCTATGAATTATATCATCAATGCGTGGAATTATTCTTGATAAACTGACACGCAAGTCATCTTCGATCCTTAGTCTTGAATTATATTCCGTTTTCAGTGCTGTCATGACTTAAAAGGTTGACTCAAATAGGTAGGTGGTGGGGAAAGGTAACAGCACTTTCATAGCTGCACCATGACAAATAGGGAACTCATGAAAACATCGAGTTCAGAAGGTCAATAAGCTCCTCGAGTAATTTTGACTGTGAGACTTCTGGGAGTCCCATCTCTATCTTCTCAATAAAAAGGGTTTCCAGCCACTGGCAAGGAGCTACCTGTTCCTCAGTTAGCTTAGGGAAACAGCTGTTAGAATTTCTTCAACAACTTTTTCCTGTGACCTGAATGTTTGCATGTATATTTCCAAAAATATCAGTGATTCCTGATGAGGTAAATATCCGCCAAAACATTGTTCGTAGCCTCAGGTTTTTGGGACTGAAAAATTTTGTTTGTGTTTCACCTTGCATTGCTTTGTTCATCTTATTTATTTCGCTGAATATATAGTATATGCAAGGTAACTCAGCTGAAAAACCCACTTATCAACATTAAAAAAAAAAAAAAAATCACCAGTTATCTCTACCTTGAGCTTTTAATTCAATACGTCTCCTTTCATCATCTCCGACTTCACGCTTTATAGTCCTCAGCCATGTAAGCCTGGGTGTTCTAAATCTTCAAGTACCTTTCGAAGCCCAGTTAAATGTTTCGTGAACTAATCTCTCTTGGGGAGTGCAAAGGGCATGGCCAAACCATTTCCATCTAACCCTCGCCATGATCTCATCCACATATGACACTCGAGTAATCTCTCTTATAGTTTAATTTGTAATCCTATCATACCATTTAATTCCCAATAATGTTCTGAGGTCTTTATTCTCCAATATACTAAATCTGTTGGATATTTTTTTTTTTTGTCATACCACGACTCATTTCCATACAGTAACACTGACCTCACTAAACTGGCATACAGCCTGTTTTTATATGTAATTTCAGGCAATTTGATTTCCAAATTTTACTTAACTTAGCCATTTTCCGATTTGCTTTTTACAATCTTTCATTAAACTCTAATTATAAAAAACACTGTATTGGAGATCATAGTTCCTAAAAATTTAAATGAATCTACTGCATCAAGCGAAAAACCAGCAAGCTCAAGATGAGGGGGATGAGGGTCCGGGAATCATAACTAAAGAACTTGGGGGGCCTGGGGGAGCTGTAAGGCCCTTGGAAGCTGTCGAAAGTTTAACGTACTTTAAAGCTTTTATTCATGTATTTGAAACCATTTTCTCCTTATAATTGAATTTATAAATTGAACATGAATTATGCTATAACAGCATCTCGATAAATATATATAAAACGTTTCAGCAGTAATCTCTACAATTACTTTTAGTACATGACTATACATTCTCGAAAAATCTCATCAGCTGACGACTACCTCTGAATTTATCTATAATCATTTGAGTGCCTGCATTCTTCCGTTCAACTATCCATTTACAGTAATTCTCGACTCGTCGAATTGTACTTAGTCTCTCCGCTTCTTACAACTGGATTCATATCAAAACACAATCTCTTTATTTCTAGCTCATATATTAAGATTTTTTCACCACGAGAGAGAGAGAGAGAGAGAGAGAGAGAGAGAGAGAGAGAGAGAGAGAGAGAGAGAGAGAGAGAGAGAGAATGATTTCAATCTTCTCCATCTCTTTTACTACATTCTTTTTGTTGCAACTATTGAACGGAAGATGTTGATTATAGTATTAGTATTATCACTTTTATCAGAGTTTGAAGGTTTTCGTAAATTCCAAGCTTTATATCATTGTCCCAGACAACCAAAATATTTCTAAAGTTTTTAATCTTAAGTTCAAATTCAGGAAATGGGATAAGTCAGAGGCGAATCTGATCTTCCAAACTTACATGTATTTCGATGAAGATTTTACAACATCAATCTTGAGCACTTCAAAAATTTTCTAAGTCCCAAAATGCTGGATAGCATTTTTAAAACATTATTTATATGTTAAATGGTTTCAATAAACATTTACAAGTGCTCGCACAATCAATGAGTTTACATCATAATTTCTGGCTAAGACTACAGCAAGGAGACTAGTTTTTAAAAGTTACTTTACATAACACTAAAAAAGTATAAGTTCAAATCAATGGCTTAGCTTGGGTGCCCTTAGCACACGAAGCGACATAAGCCTTCTACATGGCTCTCCTCGAACTGATCCTAGGTGTGGCAAACTCTCAAGACATGGTCCTTTGGCGTCCTAGGGTAGGTGCCATCTTTCCTAAGGGTGTCGAGGTAGGAGTCCGTCCTGTTACCAAGCAGATCTCACCGGTCTCCTGGCTGTAACTTTCCCACACAATCTGTAAGAACAAAGAGGAGACAGCAAAAAGTCTCGTCAACAGCAATGACAGGGCAACAGCCTTTGTCGCCGATGGAAGCTGAGCTAGTGTGTATTCCCAAGCGAAGCCAGCAAGAAGAGGTCGTTCACATGACCCCAAAAGTTTTTAAGTTTTTAAGTTTTTCATTTTAGATGTTACTCTGAAGAAAAGGTTGATGTTTATTCCTTTGAAGAATTTCCTTTTCTACGTTTTTATCCCATCTACTTTATATTTTTTCATAGAAACCAGATACCTTGCTTCCAGCATATATTACTTTTAAAACCTGTAAACTTATTGAACAATTATAGAATTATGGAGTTTTCATGCCACGAACATTTGTTAATCACATAACATTTTATTAGCATTGATATTACTAGCAAATCTACAATCTTAGTTGGAAAAGTGGGATGCTATAAGCCCAAGGGCTCCTATAGGAAAAAATAGCCCAGTGAGGCAAGAAAATAAGTAAATGAATAAACTATAAGGGAAGTAATAAAAATCAAATTAAAGTGTTTTCAGAACCGTAACAACATTGAAATAAATCTTTCATATACAAACTATAAAGACTTTAAAAAATAAAGTAGAAGAAAAATAAGATAGATTTTTGTACCGGAGTCTACACTCAAGCAAGACAACTCCACCTCAAGACAGTGGAAGACTATTATTGCACTACTCAAGACTGGAAAAAATGCTTTGATTTTGAAGTGTCCTTCTCCTGGAAGAGCTGCTTACCATAGCTATAGAGCGTCTTCTACCCTTACTACAATCATATTGCAGTAATTAACCCCTTAAATGAAGAAGAGTTGTTTGGTAATCACAGTGTTGTCAGGTGTATGAGGAAAAAAGAGAACGAGGAAAGTATAGGCCAGACTATTCGGTGAACAATGACCGTCAATGCTCCTTTCCAGGTAAGCAGTGGCTGTTAATGATACTTGCCAAGGTAGCAATGGCCGTCAATGCTACTTGCCTGGGAAAATATGGCCGTTGATGCTACTTGCCAAGGTAGCATTGGCCGTCAAAGTTACTTGCCAGGGTAACAGTGGCCGTTATTGCTATTTGCCAAAGTAGCAGCTACGCTAGCCAGTAGCAATGATGGCCACTGCTACCCTGGCAAGTAGCACTGAGGGCCACTACTACCCTGGCAAGAAGCATTGACGGTCACTGCTACTGTGGAAACTATCTTTGGTGGGCACTACAACCCTGGCAAGTAACACTGACGACAACTGCTGTCCTGGCAAGTAGCACTGACAGTCACTGCTACCATGGCTATAGCACTGATGGTCACTCCTACCCTGGAAGATAGCTTTGACAGCAACTGCTGCCCTGACAAGTAACACTGACGGCCACTGCTGCCCTGGCAAGTAGCATTGCCGATGACTGCTACTCTGGCAAGAAGCGCTGGCGGTCACTGCTACCATGACAAGTAGCATGAACGGTCACTGCTACCCTGGCAAGTAGCATTGACAGTACTGCTACCCTGGCAAGTAGCATTAACAACCATTACTAAGTAGCATTTACTACCACTGCTAACTTGGTAAATAGCATTAAAGGCCATTACTACTCTGGCAAGTAGCATTGGTGTCCAAGTTGCAAGTAGCAAATAATGGCCTCTGCTACCTTGGGAAGTGGCATTAACGGCCACTGGTACCTTGGCAAGTAACATCATTGCCACCGCTACTTTGGCAAGTAACATTAGCGGCCATAGCTACCTCGGCAAGTAACATTAACCACCACTGCTAGCTTGGCAAGTAAAATTAACGGTCAGTGCTACCTTGGCAGGTAGCATTATTGGCCACTGCTACCTTGGCAAGTAACTTAATGGCAACTGCTACCTTGTCAGGTAGTATTAACGACTGCAGCTAGCTCGGCAGAAACATTAACGGCCACTGCTACCTTAGCAGGTAAAATTAATGCCCACTGCTACCTTGGCAGGCAACATTAACAGCCACTGCAGCATTGGCAAGTAACATTAACGACCACTGATATCGTCGCAGGCAACATTAACAGCCACTGATAGCTTGGCAAGCTATATTAACGGCCACTGCTATTTTGGCAGGTAAAATTTATGGGCACTGCTACCTTGGCAGGCAATATTAACTGCCTCTGATACTTTGGGCAGAGGAGAATGTGAAAAGTATAGGACAGACTATTAGGAGAACAGTGGCCTCGACGCTACTTGCCAGGGAAGAAGTGGCCATTAATGCTACTTGCCAAGGTAGCAGTGGCCATCAACGCTTCTTACCAGAGTAGCAATGGCTGTTAATGCTACTTGCCAAGGTTACAGTCGCCGTCAATACTACTCCTGAGTAGACAGGGCCGTTAATGCTACTTGCCAAGGTAGCAGTAGCTGTAAATGCTACTTGCCAGTGTAGCAGTGACAATTAATGCTACTTGCCAAGATAGCAGTGGCCGTCAATGCTAATTGCCAGGGTAGCAGTGGCCGTTTATGCTACTTGCCAGGGTAGTAGTGGTCATCTACTACTTGTCAGTGTGGTACTATACATTATTGCTACTTGCCAGTGTAGCTTCTATCTTGGCAAGTAGCAATAACTGCCACTGGTATTCTGGAAAGTAGCATGGACGGCCACTGTGTGGAGGATTAATTTTTGTTTTTATTTTCATTTATCTTTTGTTTGCCAAATCCAGAGAGAGAGAGAGAGAGAGAGAGAGAGAGAGAGAGAGAGAGAGAGAGAGAGAGAGAGAGAGAGAGAGTGTGTGTGTGTGTCAGCGAGCGAGAGGTAGTTATTGTATTGATTGTTTGTTGTGAGAAAGACTGTTGGTATAAATGAGATTGTTTGTTTATGTTTTAGCTTGGTTAGGACAGTGGTGCATGTCTTGGGCAAATGCTTATTTTGATTTGACTGGAGCCAGAAGCAGTTGTGTGAATGCTGGACTATTATCATTATTATATTATTTTACCAGTGTGGAAGTGTTTGATTATTTTTGAGCCGTAATTCCTCATTTGGAGAGATTTTTCTTTGAATGTGAAATTGATTGTTGAAGACCTGGAAATTAACACGACTGCTCGGGTTTAGATAATTGCTGATGGCCCTGACCGAATTTACTTCCGATTGCTGTTGATGATGATGATGATGATGATGATGATGATAATAATAATAATATCCAGGACCCCAATCAGGGAGGCTGCTGTGGCAAATTGCCACACAGTGTAGTGTTACCCACAGAGCTGTGGTAGTTTGCAGAGAAAGACAGTTCAGCTTTCTGTGGACGAGTGTTGGTGTCGCAATATTTATAAACATATTTTGAGTTGGTGTGCGCGTAATTTTTAAGATTTGTTAGGTGTTTTTTTTTCTTTTTTTATTTGAATGATGTTACATTTTTTGTATATTTAGTGTTTAAGTTTATAATTAGTTTTAAGAGTGATTATTTTGATTGTGGAAGGGTTTATTGTGTTAATTATTTTAGTTTTAAGGAATATAGTTTTAAGGTTATGTTTTGTTTCTATGTCCTTTCGTCCAAGAGTCCCGCTGCTGATAACGTAAGGGGAAAATTTGTGATGAGGAGACATTTGTCTGTTTAGAGTGATTCAAGGGTGTGGGGGTTGTTCTTGTGACATCCCGCCGCAACTGCTACCATGGCAATTAGCACTGACGGCCACTGCTACCCAGGCAAGTAGCTTTGACAACCACTGTATGTGTAGGCAAAGGAAAAATGAGCCGTAGCCAGATAGAAGGTTCCAATATAGTACTGGCTGGCCAACTACCCTAGCAGTAGTATCTCAACAGGTGGCTGGTGCCCTGGCTTTTTCAATATTACAAATAAAATTGAACAAAAATCGTAACAACTAAATTGCCTTCTAATCCCATTTCAATTTCCACTTTCAGTAAATTAGATTTTTGCCTCAGATTTGAACAGAACAAAAGCTAACCGATAAAACTGTCTTATCAGAGTTTTCCGAGAGTGATCTTACTCTCTCGAAAATTTTATTGTCTCTTGACAAGTGTTCCAACAAATGTTTTTTTTGGGTGAGGTAGCCATGTCGTCCTGATGGAAGTTCCTTTATTAGTAGCTTCCTAGGTATATTTGACTACAGTGATATATCCCAGAGAATTTACCAAAGGTGTCCAGAATTCTTATTCCTGGAGCGAATATCCCTTAAAATTTAAAAAGGGAAATCGCGTATATCAGAGGACGTATTCTTGACACGTCTCATAGCTATCTACACCTATGGTAAAAATTATGAATTGACAGTGAGGATTTAAACCAAAGACAAAGAAAACTATTGAGTTTAATAAGTGAAATTATAAATGTTGAACTGCCGTTTCTCGTCTTGAGAGGAAATCATCCGAAAAGCTGTCTCCGGATGTATGCACCACTTCCTCTCCACAGTAACTCATCTACCATATGTAAAGGACCTAAAATAATAATAAATAAGAATATACACCTCTTGAAAAGAATCAATTTAACGTAAGAAATTAATCAACAAATTTAACGTGAAGGGAACGAAATTCAGCAAGCTAACTTCGTGAAAACGTAAATTTCGTAAATGAACACTCGTTACTAAATAAGGAAAAAAATATATAAATTACGTTCATAGTTAATCTTAGTCAAAATGAAAATAATGGTTCACAAACCAAAGGCACAAGTATAATGGTGATTATAATGCTTAAATCCTTTACTTTAATTTTTTCGACGTGTTGGCGACCATAATTTAAACTATAACAAGCGTAAATTATATCTAAGAAACAGATCAATCCTATTGAGCCTGCATAAGGTCTCTCAACTGACTTACGTTTCTTTAGATCCTGGTCTTTCGTGGATAGATGATAAGTCCACTTGCTCGTGTTGCCTCTCCGAACATGAATTCCTATCGCTCGGCCTAGGTGGAGTTTATCGCTTCATGACACTTGAAACTTTCAGGGTAAAAAATTTCAGAAAATCTCCGTTCCGGACTGCTTTCTGTGTTGGTCTCGGACTCTACCCCGCTGGGAATCTGTCTTACTGCAATCTGCCCTACTGGAATCTGCACCGCTGAATATAAATACTCCAAAGGCAGAGTGAGTGGATATTAAACTGTCAAACAGTCAGTTTAAAGAACTATTCAGGCTCAATAGTAAACAAAGTCGCAAATTATCCTATAGCCATAAAACAAATTACCATTAAACAAATGCCCATAGTTCCAACCACCACCAAAGTAAACAAAAGACATAATGTACTTTTCAATACAAACAAACATATACGAAAAGCATAAAGATATTTCTTTACACTCCACACCAAGGGTTCTACATTTAATTTTTTGTTAAATGTAGAACTCTGGAATAACTAGAAATATTTCAGCCTTTTTTTTCACATTCCAGGCTAAGGGTTCTACATTTCTATCCTTAGTAAATGTAGGACTAATCCCAAATTATATATGATATATATATATATATATAATTGTGAAATGAGCAAAATTATGTACAATTAATAAACCCAACTATGTACAGTTATGTTCCTGAAAGGTTCCTCAAATGTCACTGATCATACCTCGAGTCTTTTGCGTGCTTTGCAGAGCAGCTTTCCTCTTGGGCCTCTCTTTTTTCTGAGGCTTATCTTCCCCCAGGTTTGCCGTGGGATCGGTAGTATTAACAGAAATATGATCTTTCAATGTTTTAATATTCGATTGTGACATTTCCTTGCGCGTTAATATAGGGATTAAAGATGTGACGTGTCGTCGAACCATCTCCCTGTTTTTACCTTTAAGCAGAACAGCGTCAGTTACTTCATCAAGTACGTTAGTTTTAACGTCTTTAACAACTGCCAATGGGAAATTGGTAGGTTTACAATTCTCCTCTTTTATCAGTACAATGTCCCTACCTGTAATTTTTTGTGGGTAACTGGCTTATATCTACTTTTATCATTGACAGCCTGTGTCATCAAATTATTCAAAAATTCTGCATTGTAGGTTTCTATCAAATGTGTGTGCACTTTTTTCAGTTTCTCATAACTTGTTCTTATGGTATCAATAGGGTCAGTGTTCAAAGACCAATCAGGATCATTGCTAGTGTGAAGCGGCTGCATGGCTGGAATAAGATTCAAAGATAATAAGTCCAAGCCATGTATTAACTTCTCTGGGGTAATAGGGTCTGGAATTACGTCATCACTTGTATCTCTTAGACCTTCCGAGAAAGCAATAGGCCTTCGATTAACCAGGTGAATAGTTTGTGAAACCACAAACTCAAAATCTCTGTATTGAAGAACATTTTTCTTGATTGAGCAATGAAGCAACTGACGGACCATCTTCACACATACTTCTACTAATCCCCCAAGAGGATGATGGCCTTTAAAATATTGCTCAAATTTTAATGGACGTACTCCTTGTTCTTCAAAAAAATTCTGGGTTTCTGGATCATTCAGAAAGTCAGTAATTATGTTAGCTCCTGCAACTAAGGATGAACCAAGATCAGATAAACATAATTCAGGCACTCCATATTCAAATGAATGAAGCTGTAAAGCTCTAATGAACTCACCTGAGGTCATGTCAAGACAAACTTTTAAATTAATAGCCCTCGACCAAAGGCAAGTTATGCAAAGAATCCAGACTTTCACCTTTTTGCCATTGTAAAGTACAAAGTAAGGGCCTATGTGATCTATGAATATTGTACGAAAGGGAACACTAGGTGGTTCTTGTCTGAATAACCTGTAGGGAGATTGATTTAGTTTAATAGCTCTCTGCTTCAGTTTTCTACAAAGTATGCACTCTTGCAGGATGCGTTTCACAACAGAGAAACAGTGTGGAATCGAAAATAGTCTTCTTAATTCAGACAAAACCTTGTAACAGCCTGAGTGATACATTTTCTCATGCAAATCTAAAACAATTAATTTTGTGAAGTAGCTATTCTTAGGAAGCAAAACAGGAAATCTGTAATTCTTATAATTTTTCCATCTTGAGAATTTGCTTTTCACTCTTAGAATTCCCTCATTATCAGGATATACATTGAGTTGATTAACAATGTTTGGGATATCTTTAACGAACGTAGAATCACTGTCAAAATACCTGAATATCTCGGGAAAATAAATGTGCTGTTCTATTCTAATTATGTAATTCATTGCCTTGGCATACAAGTTTTCGTCAAGAACTCTCAGGTTTCCATACCTCTCAGGATACCTGGAGTAAAGTTTGCATTTTAGCCTCTCAATAAACTTAAACACGTACCTATGAACAGATACAAGCTTAGACAAACTGGAAAACTTGTTTACAGTCACCAAGTGCTCTGGTTCTCCCTTACCGGCTGCACCAGTCGTAATTTGGCCGGATTTGAAAGACGCAGAACACCCACCTGTTGATGCTAAATGTTCTGCACATTACTCTTCGGTGGAGCTGAAATTAATTTGATTGTAATTCTCCGAAACAACATCCACTGGTTTTGCCCTGGGGTTTGGTACAATGATATTGATTATATCACTGCGACTTGAATAGAAGTTAGCAGATTCTTTCAAAAACACTGGCCCAGAGAGGAAATTAGACTTAACGGTAGTTTTATATGAAGCTACACGAGTGACAAGGTCTGCTGGATTTTCAATACCTGAAACAAACTGAAATCTTATAGGATGTGTCTCACACAAGGTACTTAAATGCTCTAACCTATTACGAATAAAGGTGCTGTGTTTATGCATCTTATCTAATTTATAACAATAGGAATTAATCCAAGATAAGGACACCAAGCTATCAGAAAACAGATGGAGTTCTTTGATGTTGATTGCTTCAACACATGAGGGCCCAGTTAATTCCTTATAGGTATCTATCAACACTTCTGCACCCAAAGTAATGGCCTGAAACTCAAGGGAAGGCATGCTTTTCCCAGATAATTGCTTGTTCACAAAACGGTTCTTAGCTAGAACAAAGTTCACTTCTAATGACTGGATATCCTGAATAAAGATAACAGTTCCGTATATATCCTTACTACTATCTGTAAAGGCAATCAGTTTATATGCTCCATTTCTCTGGCCAACAAATCTTCTAATTCCGAGGTTGGGAGAAGAATTTGCCTGTCGACATATGTTTTTCCATTCTTTAATTTCTGCATCCGGCAATTTGGAGTCCCAGGTACAGGACGAATCACATTGTAATTTATGTAGAAAGAGCCGTGTTTGATTTAGAATGGGCAAAGTAAAGCCAAATACATCATAGTGACTTGCAATAGTTTTCAAAACATTTCTCTTTGTATTTGCCTCACCATCTAAAACTAGAGGCTTAGTGGATAGGGTATCATCAACTCGATCCCATGAGAGCCCCAATAATTTGACTGATCTGGTAGTTTTCTCTCCAGAGCTGTTATCAATTTCCTCTTGAATTTCAGTATCATTTGTTACAAACTGCTGAAGATAAAATTTATAGGGCTCAAATATTCCTTTTAACTCTTGAAAGGCCCACTTCAATTTTTCACTATTATTTGCAGTAATACTGCCATTATCCATATATATTAATGAATAAATGTGTCTTTTAAGCAAATTTACCTGGTCATCATCATCAGTGTCAATCATCAAAATCTTATAAAGTCCAAGTAATAATATGCAAGGGGAACAAACAAGACCAAATGGAAGTCTTAAGCTACGATATGCAACAATACTGTAATCTCCTTTTTGTACATTACGATGCCATAGAAAAAGTAACTTGCTGGAATCTAGATCAGAGAGGCATATGTTGAGAAAGGCTTTTTTAATATCAAAACACAGGAGTTTGGAATCAAAGCGTAGCTGTAATAAAGCTGTGGTGATCTTTTGGTTTAAACAAGGTCCACTCAACATGGCTTGATTGTGACTCATGGTTACCCCCTGTAAAGGATTATTTTCACATAAATTAGATAAAAATACTACTCGACATTTTGTAGTGTCACGTTCTGGTTTAAATACTGCCATGTCGGCCAAGAAACTGTGATTTGGATTTTCCTCCAAGTACTGATCAAGGTTTTCAATTCTTTCTATAATGCCTTGTTCAGATTGCTCTCTAAAGCATTGGTCGATTAATTTCATCTTTACTCCATCACCCTTAGAGTATCTTTGGAAATTTGAATTTAGAATTTTAGTAGCTAGAGTTTTAATTTGCCCTAGCAAATGTTTCACTTTGTGATTCCAGATTAGGGGCATAATTAACCTGCCGTCTTCATTACGCCTTATATTTTGAAGAACATAATTTATTATTCTTTCGTTTTCAACTACCTTACCGGGAAATATTTGCGTGTCATAATTTAAGGTATCTGTACAACACTTATCAAGGATCTCTTGAGTAGCTCTTTCCAAGGAAGCATAATTGATTCTCCCCGCATCGTTCACTATTGATATCCTGCCTTCACTTTCTGTCCGATCATCACAATCTAGGAGAGGATCTAAAGAATTATGACTTGAAGGGGCAAGATCCTCACATGTATACAAAGGCACTTCAGCTTTTGTATGTTCTTCCCCAAAGCAAGAAGGGAGGTGCTTCAAATTGCTCCTAATTTGATCTGTGTTACCCACTAGCATTACACCTGTGGCAGTCAAGGAATAAACCGACGGTGCATCATTCTCATTACCCCCAAGTGAAACTGTTGTTTCAGGAAGACAATAAGCAAAATTTGACCCGAGAATAAAATCTATGTAATTAATTTCATCTTTTCCGTCCTTCAAGAAGTCATCAGCCAACGAATATCCCCTGTTCATAAATTCCCGAACCATTTTCTGCAAGCCAGGCAATTTCAATGAAGTGTGAATAGATGGCACACCCGTTGCTTCAATCTCGTAAATATGATCTCCAATCGTCAAAGGCACTTTGTAAGACTTAGTATGATAAACTTTGGAAGAATTAAATCCATTGATTTTGATTCTGAGATCAGAATTTATGACAGGCAAGTTTCCATACTTTGCCCTCTCCTCTAATATGAAGTTTGACTGACACCCGCTGTCCCTCATGCAACGAATCTTAGTCTCTCCCTGAAGAATGCAAAAAAACGTAGGGAGTATTGCGTGGCTACAGTCTGTGACTTTGAACGACTCAGAAAATTTCTCAACAAATATCATGCTTGAATTACTCTCCTTCACAACTCGATCACTTTATTTAGAATTTTCCTTTTTCAATTTAACATTACTTTGACCACTATCCCTCAGGACTCCACTGCTTTCTTGGCCCATGCATAGAAATCTGAAGTGCCAAGCGCCACAATCGCAACGTTTCCGGAAGTGAAATTTGCAGGTATCCTCATTATGATCCAACCTGCCGCATTTTATACAAGCCTTCAAATTTCTTAGCTTGTTGATTTTTAACCTAGGTTCAGGATACTTTTCACATTTATGAATGGGATGTGAGGAGTCACCATCCTCATTACATAAAGGACACACTTTGAAAACGTTCAGTGACGGGCCTGTTTGGTAATCAACATTTGTAGCAAAACTCGTAGCTCTCTTAGGATAAAGTTCTCTTGCTTTCTGCTTAATTTTATACTGTCGTTGACTGGTTAAATACCTTTCAGTGGCTTCAAAAAATTGATCTGCTATCTGATTCAAAGATGGCCTGGTTTCGTTGGTGATATGAATTAAATGAGATTGGAAGTTCTCATTTAAACCATGCCAGGCAAAATACTGTAAAATATCCTCTGATGTTATTTTTAAAGCGCTAATGGATCCACAAATAGAATTAATTTTCCCTATGTACTCAAACGGTTCTGTATTGTAATCAAGTTTCAGATTCGACATTTGTTTGATGACATTGAATTTTCTAGTGACGGGAGAGGCTAAAGCATTCAACAAAAGCTCTCTTGCTACGTTATAAGAATGCTGTATGCTGTCCAGGGAATTTATCAAAGACAAGGCACGCCCTGAAATTTGCTGTTTCAAAAGTAAGAATTTATCATAGTCAGAATAATTGAAGCGTTTCGTCGTATCTTCAAATTGCTGGAAAAACCTAATAAGATCCCCTCCCTCTTCACTTGTGAATTTAGGTAAAGGGGCAGTTGCGCTCTTAAGCATGCTGTTCAATGTGCTTCCAGAAACTTCCAGACTGGAAGGATTTGGACTGGATGTAGCCAGATGAGACAGAGTAGACAAACATTCATTGATCCTATCTTCATACTTACAACATTCTTCAATTTCTTTATCATTTTCAGCTATGGCTTTCATCTCATCCTCTGAGTTTAATTCCCATTTCAGGGTTCGAATGACCGAGTCGGCCTTTTCAAGCTCATCCTTGAGTCTTTTCAATTTACTAACAAGGCAGTCTCTCTCCCGAGGAGTGTTATTACCAAAACTGTCTAATTCAGAATGAATACGGTTGACCTGTCCTTGATAGTTAGCCCTAGAGCTAATCAGAAATTTCAAGTCTTTTGACATGCCTGCGATCCCCTTACAAACCTAATGAAATGAATATAATCTAGAAAGTCACAAATGACTCGCTCAAAAAAAATTGAAGTAGACCTCCCGACAGAAAACTGCTCAAGGGGCACAATGAAAAGTCGTTAAGACCTCTAAGTTAGTAACCAGTTGTTAAAAACAACCCTAAATCACCAAAACAATTTCGAATGGCCGAGCGGATAAGAAAACAAAGGACGGAGAAACGGCAACAACTAGCAAATAACCAACAAGTTCCTGTTCGGGCGCCATATGGTAAAAATTATGAATTGACAGTGAGGATTTAAACCAAAGACAAAGAAAACTATTGAGTTTAATAAGTGAAATTATAAATGTTGAACTGCCGTTTCTCGTCTTGAGAAGAAATCACTCGAAAAGCTGTCTCCGGATGTATGCACCACTTCCTCTCCACAGTAACTCATCTACCATATGTAAAGGACCTAAAATAATAATAAAAAAGAATATACACCTCTTGAAAAGAATCAATTTCACGTAAGAAATTAATCAACAAATTTAACGTGAAGGGAACGAAATTCAGCAAGCTAGCTTCGTGAAAACGTAAATTTCGTAAATGAACACTCGTTACTAAATAAGGAAAAAAATATATAAATTACGTTTATAATTAATCTTAGTCAAAATGAAAATAATGGTTTACAAACCAAAGGCACAAGTATAATGGTAATTACAATGCTTAAATCCTTTACTTTAATTTTTTCGACGTGTTGGCGACCATAATTTAAACTATAACAAGCGTAAATTATATCTAAGAAACAGATCAATCCTATTGAGCCTGCATAAGGTCTCTCAACTGACTTACGTTTCTTTAGATCCTGGTCTTTCGTGGATAGATGATAAGTCCACTTGCTCGTGTTGCCTCTCCGAACATAAATTCCTATCGCTCGGCCTAGGTGGAGTTTATCGCTCCATGACACTTGAAACTTTCAGGGTAAAAAATTTCAGAAAATCTCCGTTCCGGACTGCTTTCTGTGTTGGTCTCTGACTCTACCCCGCTGGGAATCTGTCTTACTGCAATCTGCCCTACTGGAATCTGCACCGCTGAATATAAATACTCCAAAGGCAGAGTGAGTGGATATTAAACTGTCAAACAGTCAGTTTAAAGAACTATTCAGGCTCAATAGTAAACAAAGTCGCAAATTATCCTATAGCCATAAAACAAATTACCATTAAACAAATGCCCATAGTTCCAACCACCACCAAAGTAAACAAAAGACATAATGTACTTTTCAATACAAACAAACATATACGAAAAGCATAAAGATATTTCTTTACAACACCCCCAATAACATTTTCGCTTCGAGAGGGAAAAGTGGCAAGAATATAGGAGAGTCGTTAAAGAGGCGGTGTTCTCGACACTCCTACTGTACTGTAAATAGTACGCCGAATCGCCACCGCGAGGCGCCACCAAGCTATTCTTTCGTTTGTAGCTTTGCTGACCGGTGTTATCCCGTGTTATCTCTCGCTATTTTGGAAGTATTTTGTCGCTATGATGCCTTCACCAGCTTCATCAGCTTCTGGAAAGTTAAGTAATATCTTTGGATTGTGTAAATGTAAGCTCTTGCCAGTTTTACTCTTCGATTGAGATCGTAATTAACGTAACAAGAGCTGTTGCCAGCCAGATGGTGTCATGGACGCACTCGTTCTTCTTGTTCATTTAGTTAGCAAGAACGATTTCCCGGTATTATTTCGCTTTAATAACTTTAGCTATTTAGATATTTAGCTAGGGAATTTTATATTATGTCATTGTAGTCGTGGATTTGGCTATTTATGATCGAGCCTCACGAGTGCTAGGCTTCCTAGCCTAGGGACCTCCACACTTCATGTAGTATACAAGAGAGTTTCGGTGAACGATTCTCTATGCTCCTAGACTTAATAGCCAAGGGGCTTTAGTATACTTTCTTACATGTCCCTCATTGCTCTTGTATTGTCTTTTAAGGGAAGACTGACACCTCCCATACCTTTTAAGTCGATACTATCTCTAACGAGATCTAAGAGCAATTCCCCTTCCCTCTGATCAGCTTAGGCTACCCTCAGCTAACTTTGCTGCAAACTGTGTTCTGGCAAAATTTACTGGGGTGTTTCGTCTCTTTCTCTTAACCACTGACACGGTTTTGAGCTGAGAACGGAAAATCAGAGTTAAGTCTGTGTTAGGCATCCTACTGTCTTGGTGAAATGGCTTCCCAAGTCAGGTTAGGTTGTCATTCAGGAGGCTAGTCCTCCCTAGGCCATACCGGAGGTTCTTGTATATCAATTTCCTTCTTCCTCGGTCTGGCAGACAGTCCTGTACTAGTAGATCTTAGTATGAAGAAATGATTTCTTCCTTACTTAAGATCTCTGGTACGAGATTCTGTTCTCTAGTGAGATTGTGTCCTATGGCCGCTTTCTCACTTAACTAACCTACCCCGGGAAATGATTTCTTCTACTTGAGGTTACTTTATGAGATCAGAATCCTTCAAGTTAGGTAATGCTCTAGGGTTTTACCTTACTTGGAGGACCTTTACCCCTTCCCCACTGTCTCTTTTGTGTTGGATGAACCATCACCCTTCTGGCCATTGTTCTACATTTGACCCTACGGGTAATCTATAGAATTGGTTTGAGGTTCCCTGTCTGCTGCCGGCTGGGCCGGCTGCCGGCAGGTACCCTCATTTCATTGAGTGTGCTCACCAGTCCTCCCTTGGACTGCCTTCCATACCCCATATGAATGGGATATGGTTGAGTGGAAGCCCGAATATAATTCCCCCTTCCACTTGCACCCTCTTACGGGATGTAGGCCGGCAAGGCTGAGCGTTTGCTGTCCCCCATCCTCTCTTTCTCTTTGCCTTTCCATGTACTGGGCCGGCCGCCGGCAGCTAGTAGCTGTCGTCGGCCATGTTGGGTGTCTGTCGGCTGGCAGTTACTCTGCCGCCACTTGCCGTGGGTGTCGCTGATCGACTACCCAACGACAATGAACATACTATGACCGGCTGCCGGTAAAGGCCGGCCAGCAGCCGGCCACCCAAAATTTATATAGTTGCCGCCGGTTTCCGCCGGATCCTACTTGATAGAGGGATCCTTCTGCTGCCGGCGGGCAGAGCGGCGACTGCCGACCTGCCACCCCCTTCTTTGAAGACAGTATCTGTTTCAAATAGCCCAGATTAAGCCAGGCATATGTCGGCTAGGCCGGCATATGTCGGCAGGCCCGGCATATGCCGGCAAGTCCGGCATATGTCGGCAAGTCCGGCATGTGCCGGCGGGTCCGGCATACGTCGGCGGGTCCGGCAGATGCCAGCAAGCCCGGCAATACTGCCGACATGCCGCCGCCAGTCATTGCTGTAGCCCAAAAGTTTTCCAACCTACAAGTGGTTCATAGGCAGCCAATTGTGAGACCATCACTTTTAGGGAGTGATTCTCCCTACCAATTAATGGTTATTATCCATTAATTTAATCCCCTATATTGAACATGGAAGATTGTGTTAAGAAGACACCTTACATCCAAGGATATTATCTTTGCCTTGAATTCATTATGAATCTTTAGTTCAATAGCAATGGGCTGGACAGGGAACACATGTAGGTATCTTTCCTACTTTCTAGCTTACTCTATCCAAGCTGATATTAATTAAATATTAATTAAATATTAATTAAATATTAATTAAATATTAATTAAAATATGTATGCTGAAATCTGAGAATTTCACCGAATACTCATAGGTTTTCTTTCTAGAAAAGTTGCCTCGTCTCTGAATTTCTTTCAGACAATGTCGTTTGAAAGCCTGCATGCTTACACTGGTTGGAAGTCTTCCAGAGTTTTCTTCAAGCACTACGTGAAGCAATTACAAGAAAGTAGAAATAAAATTTCATGTGGTAGCGGCAGGCAGTGTTATAAAACCTGCCGCTTGATTACTGCGAAGAACAGTGCACTAATTGGGACTTTTAGTGAAGGGTGTATATGATAGACTTTTAAGGTATATCATGTTGAGTATTGTGTTTAGGAATACACTATAGACTGTTCTATCTATACAGGTGACATCAAGCATAATAAGCTGACACAAGTGCCAGGCATTCTTTTATGCACAGTGTTCCTAGTAATAACAGCATACATAGTGAAATATATTTCCCTTTGAGTGGCTAATGTTTCCTTTTCAGGTGAAACTTATTTATTTTCTGTTATTACTGTTTATGCTTTTACGCAGAATTGTTCAGCGTAAGATGTAATTGATTACATTCATGATTTCTATTTTTGTAATAAACAATAGAAGGAATCTCTGCGTCTCTTTCGCCTCAAACATTCGAAATTATGTATATATCAGAGCATCCTTGATTCTCTTAATATTTAAGGAAATATTGGGGAACTATGGTTTCTACCATTCCAAGCAAACAGGTAAGAACTGGTTGTACTAACTGTTTATCTTACTGATTTAAGGTTTCCTACATGGATACAAACCTGTCTGTCTCTTTATATCCAGACTTGGGAGGGTTCAGTAACCCATACAGGACTATACCATCTAAGTACAAACTACTCTTTACGTATATAATGACACCAATATACCTACTGTTTGCTAGATTGTTCCTTGAACTCACAATCCTCGGGATTTTTCCTAAAGTCTACCTAGACATTTCCCTGTAGGGGGCAGGAAGAACTGACATATTTTATGATCAGTTAATTGATGTATAATGGTAACATCAAGTGTCTCTGGTTCAGAAGACCAAATAGGAAATATTTATCTCGAGATAATGGCACTATTGAAAATCCACAGATACATTAATGCTCTGGTAAACTTCCATCAGGACGACATGGCCCGAGCCCAAAAAACGGATTTTGAGCGAAGCGAAAAATCTATTTTTGGGTGAGGTAGCCATGTCGTCCTGATGGACCCACCCTCTTTTTGACAAAAGGATAAAGAATCCCTCCCTATGTTACTGTATCTGCAACACCTACAAAGCTACGAAGAATGGCTTGGTGGCGCCTCGCGGTGGCGATTCGGCGCACTATTTACAGTACAGTAGGAGTGTCGAGAGCATCGCCTCTTTAACGGCTCTCCTATATTCTTGCCACTTTTCCCTCTCGAAGCGAAAACGCTATTGGGGGTGTAGATAGCTATGAGACGTGTCAAGAATACGTCCTCTGATATCCGCGATATCCCTTTTTAAATTTTAAGGGATATTCGCTCCAGGAGTTAGAATTCTGGATACCTTCGGTAAATTCTCTGGGATATATCACTGTAGTCAAATATACCTAGGAAGCTACTAATGAAGGAACTTCCATCAGGTCGACAGGGCTACCTCACCCAAAAATAGATTTTTCGCTTCGCTCAAAATCCGTTAATTTCCGTAAAAAAGGCATGCTGAAATTATTTTAGCAAAGTAAACAAAAAGCACTAATTTACCAAGAGGAATATGCACACCAACAGATCATGAAAATAAAAAACGAATGATGATGATATCTATATCCGACATTATACATACATATAGGGGAGTGAGAGGAGGTGGTTGAAATTTATTACAGTATTAAATCTAAAATAGTTTTCCTTTATTGACTGTATAAGAACATTACAATATTAGAATATTGGACACACATATATATATATATATATATATATATATATATATCTATCTATATATATATATATATATATATATATATATATATATATATATATATATATATATATATATATATATATATATATATATATATATATATATATATATATATACATATGTATGTGCGTGTGTGTGTGTATCTATTCATATATTGGATAAAGGAGATTTCATAAAAGTAAAACTCGATGAACTGTACAGAAACTATCTGCCAGAATTTCCTATACCTACAGCTTGAAAAAACTTTATCATAATGCTAATTCACGAAAAAGGAGACACAAAAATCTTGAAAAAATACCCTCCAATAAGTTTACTACTTGTAATATATAAAATTTTTACAAAGATCATATAAGGCCGAATAGTAGGAGAACTAGACTTTAATCAACCAAGAGAGTAGGCTGGCTTTAAAAACGGGTATCCGACAACTGGCCATATCCATGTATTCCACCAACTAATGGAAAAATCAACAGAGTATGACATTTTTAGACTATCAAAAAGCTTTTGATTCTGTCAAAACGTCCATCAGTAATGAAAGCCCTTCAAAGACAAGGAATCGATGAATCTTATACAAGGACACTTATACAACAACCCTAAATCTACATAAAGTGTAAATTCCAGTTGAGAAAATAAAAACAAGGAGACCACATCCCCCGTAAATTATTCACAGCATACTTAGAAGTTTTTATGAATTTTGATTGGGAATATTTAGGAATTAACATTAATAGGGAATAACTTAACAACTTAAGATTTGCAGATGGCATAGTTCCGTTTAGTGAATCATGGGAGGAATTGCAAAAGTGATAGAAGATTTGACTAGAGAAAGAAGAAGTATAAGACTGGAAATTAAGGAGTAAAATTGAGATAATGTTCAATGAAAATGAAGAGAGACAACAAATAAGGTTATGGAAGAACCTCTAGAGATAGTTGACAAATATGCGTACCTATGTTTCCCAAGGACAAGAGACCAAAATGAAAAGAAGGATAAGTATAGGATGGAAAGTTTTTGTTTAACATAATGATATTATGAAAAGTGAAATCCCACTATCTCTAAAAATTAAAAATATTTGATCAGATGGTCTTAGCAGTAATAACTTATGTACCAGAAACCTGTAGCCTTACAAAACACCTAGAACATACTGTAAGCTAGTTACAACTCAATTTGCTAGGGAAAGAATAATAATTGCATTAACACAAAGAGACAGAAAATGGGCAACATGGATATGAGAACAAACTAAAGTAGAGGATATTCTAACAATATGTAAAAAAACCCAAATAGACACAGCCATGACATATAATGATAATGACAGATAATATATGGGCATTAAGAATAACAGACTGGTTTCCTAGAGATTGCAAAAGAAGCAGGGGAAGGAAGAAAAGACGATGGACTGACGAGCTAAGATTTTTTTTGGTATAGACTGGCATAGAAAGACCATACATGGCTAAGGCCTCTCTCTCTCTCTCTCTCTCTCTCTCTCTCTCTCTCTCTCTCTCTCTCTCTCTCTCTCTCTCTCAAACACACACACAATCCCAAGGGGTAAAAATTAATTATATATGAGCTGGAAATAAAGAGATTGTGTTTTGATATGAATCAAGTTGGAAGAAGCGGAGAGACTAACTACAATTCAACAAGTCGAGAATTACTGTAAGTGGATACTTGAACGGAAGAATGTAGGCACTCAAATGATTATAGATAAATTCAGAGGTTGTCGTCAGGGAATTCATAGGCATGTACTAAAAGTAATTGTAGAGATTACTCCTGAAATGTTTTAATTATATTTATTGGGATGCGGTTATTGCATAAGGCATATTGATCTTATTAATTCAATTACAAGGAGAAAATGGTTTCAAATACATAAAAAAGCTCTAAAATACCTTAGATTTGTGTCAGCTTTGGTTATGCCTTCCGATCCTTCTTTTGAACTTGCTGGATCCGCGCTTGGTATTGTGATGGGCCAAGAGTAGGTTGTGACTCGAAGGCGAGATGAAAGCAACTGGGTAATTTCATTACAGAACATCGAGTATATATACACATAAAGTCCCGGTAAGAAGGTCACAAAATACAACATGCTATTTCTTGTCCAACCGGCAACCGGTTCTGTTAACAGTTAATAATGAAGTAGGCAGACATGTTATTACAAGTTGCTGTCAGTGCGAGGGGAGAGCGAAGATACAAAGCAAAATATATACAAAAAGTTAAATGTCATTATTATGTACGATCGTGTGACACACGGGTGGTACATGGCTCTCCCCCTAAAAATAACATACTGTACATGTTAAATAGGGTGCCCTGATCTAGAGACGCAAGCTGTAGGCGGGTCATCTGGCAGGAGATAAGCAGGTTTTAGACGATCAATGGAGACCCAGTCTTCTTTGCCACAAATGCTTAGTAGGAATGCTTTTGGATTGCGTCGCATCACTAGGAAAGGGCCCGTGTAAGGGGGTGTTAGCGTTGGCTAGCTAGTGTAGTTGCGTAGGAAGACGTGCATTGCAGACTGCAAGTCTGTTGGTATGTGATGCTTTGCTGGGGGCTTGTAAGTCTGGCGGCATGGAGTAAATTTTCCCACAACGTGACGTATGTGCTGGAGATCTTCGGAGGAGGTTCCAGAAGGAAAAAATTCGGCAGGGACAACAAACGGGTCACCATACACCATTTCAGCTGCCGAGACATCCAGGGTGTCTTTAGGAGTGGTCCTTAGTCCCAGGAGGACCCAGGGAAGCTAAGTAAACCAGTTGGAGTCCTTGCAGCGGAATATCAAAGCTGCTTTGAGTGTGCAATGAAAACGTTCAACCATTCCATTGGCAGCAGGGTTATTGGCAGTTGTCTGATGTAGGGTGATGCCCAGGAGATTCGCTAATGACGTCCACAATTGAGAGGTGAAAGTGGTACCCCTGTCAGAAGTAATATGCTCAGGGATACCAAATCTTGCTATCCATCCTGAGAGTAAGACAGATGTACACGAGGCGGACATTGCAGTTTCCATGGGAATGGCTTCAGGCCAATGAGTGGAGCGGTCGATGACGGTAAACAGGTAACAATATCCTTGTGATGTGGGTAGTGGCCTACAACGTCAACGTGAATGTGGGCGAATCGACGCTGAGGTTGAGGAATAGTGCCTACTCCTGAATCCGTGTGTCAATGTACTTTGGAAGTTGGCAAGAAGTACAGGCGCGGACCCAATCCTTAGCATCCTTAGTAATGCTGTGCCAAATGAACTTTGTCTTCAGCAGCTGTCCAGTAGAACTGCAATAGGGATATGAAAGGCCGTGAATGAAATCAAACACCTGTCGACGCATTGGAGCAGGAATCCACGGTCGCGGTCTACCATTACTGACGTCATAGAGGAGGGTGGTGTTAGAGTCGTCGAGGGGGACGTCTTCCCAACAGAGGGATGTGCAGAATTTCCCACATGCTTGATACTCTGGATCTTGTCGTTGGGCTTCAGCCAACGTGTTTCTTGAGAGGGCATCGGCAACGGGATTCATTTTAGCAGAGAGGTGTTGAAGGGGGCAATTGTATTCAGTCACGGCGGAGAGATGTCGGCGTTGACGGGCGGACCAGAGGCATGTGGTCTGTGCGAATGAAGGGCGAACCTTTTGAGAGATGGTGAAATTACGGAGAGCCAAGTGCACCTCCAGCAATTCATGATTGAAGGTAAAATAACCAGATTCTGCCTTGGACAATTTTCCGCTGAAGAAGGCCAATGGGCAGGGCAAGTGTTGACCTGTTAGAGTACTGCACCAATAGCGACGTCGCTGGCATCGGTGGAGAGAAGGAGAGGGGCATGTGGGATGGGAAAATTGAGAGCAGCAGCAGTTGATAGGGCAATCTTTGCGTTGATGGCTCAGTTGGTAGAGTCCTTGTAGGCATGGTTTCCGGCTGAATAGGCAGGGGTTTGAATCTCTGCTTGGCCAGAATCTGTTACCACAAAATGAATTCAAGTGGATATATAATCACAAGATAGAATTCGGTATTAAATGCCATTGTGGGTGATATTTAAATTGATTGAAATCACAAGTGTTAGTGATATATATTCATCATAAAATAACCACGGATTGCTAACTAACAATTTGGCTATCATTGTGGAGATGCGTTTATTTCAAGTCTATGAACAGATTCCTGAATCCAACAGGAATATGTACAGGGACTTGTCATAAACTTATATCTCTCTTGATGGCTCAGTTGGTAGAGTCCTTGCAGGCATGGTTTCTGGCTGAATAGGCAGGGTTTCGAATCTCTGCTTGGCCTGAAGCTGTTACCATAAAATGAATTCCAGTGGATATATATTCCCAAGATAGAATTCGGTATTAAATGCCATTGTGGGTGATATTTACATTGATTGAAATCACGAGTGTTAGAGATATATATTCATTATAAAATAACCACATGTTGCAAACTCACAATTCGGCTATAATGGTGGAGATGGGTTTATTTCAAGTCTATGAGCAGATTCCTGAATTCAACAGGAATATGTACAGGGACTTGTCATCAACTTATATCTCTCTTGATGGCTCAGTTGGTAGAGTCCTTGCAGGCATGGTTTCTGGCTGAATAGGCAGGGTTTCGAATCTCTGCTTGGCCTGAAGCTATTACCATAAAATGAATTCCAGTGAATATATATTCCCAAGATAGAATTCTGTATTAAAAGCCATTGTGGGTGATACTTATATTGATTGAAATCACGAGTGTTAGTGATATATGTTCATCATAAAATAACCACGTGTTGCAAACTCACAATTCGGCAATCATGGTGGAGATGGGTTTATTTCAAGTCTATGAACAGATTCCTAAATTCGACAGGATTATGTACGGGGACTTCTCATAAACTTATATCTCTCTTGATGGCTCAGTTGGTAAAGTCCTTGCAGGCATGGTTTCCGGCTGAATAGGCAAGGGTTCGACTCTCTGCCCGTCCAGAAGCTGTTACCATAAAATGAATTCCAGTGGATATATATATTCCCAAGATAAAATTCGGTATTAAATGCCATTGTGGGTGATATTTACATTGATTGAAATCACGAGTGTTAGTGATATATATTCATTATAAAATAACCTCGTGTTGCAAACTCACAATTCGAATATCATGGTGGAGATGGGTTTATTTCAAGTCTATGAACAGATTCCTGAATTATACAGGAATATGTACACAGACTTGTCATAAACTTATATCTCTCTTGATGGCTCAGTTGGTAGAGTCCTTGCAGGCATGGTTTCCGGCTGAATAGGCAGGGGTTTGAATCTCTGCTTGGCCAGAAGCTGTTACCATAAAATGGATTCCAGTGGATATATATTCCCAAGATAGAATTCGGTATTAAAAGCCATTGTGGGTGATATTTACATTCATTGAAATCAGGAGTGTTAGTGATATATGTTCATCATAAAATAACCATGTGTTGCAAACTCAGAATTCAGATATCTTAGTGGAAATGGGTTTATTTAAAGTCTATGAACAGATTCCTGAATTATACAGGAATATGTACAAGGACTTGTCATGAACTTATATCTCTCTTGATGGCTCAGTTGGTAGAGTCCTTACAGGCATGGTTTCTGGCTGAATAGGCAGGGGTTCGAATCTCTGCTTGGCCAGAAGCTGTTACCACAAAATGAATTCCAGTGGATATATATTCCCAAGATAGAATACGGTATTAAATGCCATTGTGGGTGATATTTAAATTGATTGAAATCACAAGTGTTACTGATATATATTCATTCAAAATAACCACATGTTGCAAACTCAAAATTCGGCTATCATGGTGGAGATGGGTTTATTTCAAGTCTATGAACAAAATTCCTGAATTCAACAGGAATATGTACAGGGACTTGTCATAAACTTATATCTCTCTTGATGGCTCAGTTGGTAGAGTCCTTGCAGGCATGGTTTCCGGCTGAATAGGCAGGGGTTTGAATCTATGCTTGGCCTGAAGCTGTTACCATAAAATGAATTCCAGTGGATATATATTCCCAAGATAGAATTCGGTATTAACCCTGGATAGGTACGGTGGGTCGTTTGCGACCCCGAGCGTAAAAAAAAAACAGGTTTTTCTCACGTGACTCACCCCTGTGACTGAATTTGTGGGTGATCGACCTGCAGGAGGTGTCTCCCCTACACGCTCTAGTAGTGTCCAGATGTGCATTGCTGTAGCTGTACTCCTTCCCCGATTTCTGAGACGCGTCGGGGTCGTTCGCGTCCGAGTTTACCCTTCTGAGGTAGTTTGCATAATTATCAAAGTTATTACGTATTATGAAATTGTCGTAGAATGGTGCAACTTGTATAGGTTATCAGTTGTGGAAAGTCTTGGTGGATTGTTTGGCTACCATGTGCATGTTTTTTTTTTTAGTTAAAATGTCGTTCATCACCACGAGGACCATTTTACCGCGAGTGCCCCTTTTTCATTTTTTTTCATTTTTTTGCCAAGTCATTTTTCCGTAAGATATTGCCAAATAGTGTCGTAAAACTTTTGCTTGTTTAGTGTTGGAAAGTGTGTCTAGATGATCTGGCTACCCATGCATGACTTTGTTTTTGTCAGATACGACGTAGTTATTGGTATATTGGGTATTTAACTGCGGTTACCAATTTCTGTTTTTTTTTCAATATTTGTAAAAATTACTACGTAGTAAGGAATTGCCGTATATTATTGATTTTTTTTTCATGTTTATGTGTTAGAAAGTGTGCCTTGATGGTTGGGCTAACACGTGCATGTCTTTTTTTTTATCTGAGATGTCGTATATTAGAATGTCGGGCATTTTACCGCGAGTGTCCCTTTTTAATTTTTTTTTATTTTTTTGCCAAGTCATTTTTCCGTAAGATATTGCGAAATAGTGTCGTAAAACTTTTGCTTTTTTAATGTTGGAAAGTGTGTCTAGATGATCTGGCTACCCATGCGTGATTTTGTTTTTGTCAGATACGACGTAGTTATTGGTATATTGGGTATTTAACTGCGGTTGCCAATTTCTGTTTTTTTTTCAATATTTGTAAAAATTTACTACGTAGTAAGGAATTGCCGTATATTATTGATTTTTTTTTCCTGTTTATGTGTTAGAAAGTGTGCCTTGATGGTTGGGCTAACACGTGCATGTCTTTTTTTTTTATCTGAGATGCCGTATATTAGAATGTTGGGCATTTTTCCGCGAGTGCCCCTCTTTATTTGTTTTGCATTTTTTTGCTTAGTCATGTTACCGTAAGGAATTGGCAAGTAGTGTCGCAAAACTTATATTTTTATAGTGTTGGAAAGTGTTTCTAGATGATCTGGCTACCCATGCCTATTTTTTTTTAGCTAGATATGGCGTATATATAAGTATGTGTTCGATTTTCCTGTGATTGCCATTTTTTCGTTTTTTCTCATTTCTTTCAAAATTTCTACGTACTAAGGAACTATCACAGAGTAATATTTCATTTATATGTTTATTTGTCGGAAAATATGCCTTGATGGTTTGCCTAGCACGTGGCTGAAATTTTTTTTTTCTGAAATGCCGTATATTAGAATGGCCATTTTTCCACGAGTGCCCCTTTTTATTTGTTTTGCATTTTTTTGCTTAGTCATGTTACCGTAAGGAATTGGCAAGTAGTGTCGCAAAACTTATATTTTTATAGTGTTGGAAAGTGTTTCTAGATGATCTGGCTACCCATGCCTATCTTTTTTTAGCCAGATATGGCGTATATATAGGTATGTGTTCGATTTTCCGGTGATTGCCACTTTTTCGTTTTTTCCCAATTCTTTCAAAATTACTACGTACTAAGGAACTATCACAGAGTAATGATTCCTCTAGATGTTTATTTGTCGGAAAATTTTGTTTACTTTTTTTTTGATTGAATATCATCAAATTTTTTTAGCTAAAATATTGTTTTACATTTTTTTTTTCGATTTTATTTCCCTTCAAAAAATTTTTTTTGGGTCAGAATTTTAATTTTATAGCCGTAAAATAATCGACAATTATCCAGCAACCCACCATACAATTTTTATGCATATCCAATAATAATTAGATTAGTAAATAACACCTTGAAATTGACATACCCTTCCTACATTTCAAGTGGCAGATTAGGGAGTCTGAGTCAGTGTGGTTGGCGGCCATTTTGTGGACATATCCGAAGCGTAAGCTGCCCTATCTATATATATTCTTGTTCCCTATAGAATTTGTGATATTTTGGTATATTTTTACCTGCATAAATATCATATTATATATTAAATATATGTATTTTTTTACGAAATTTCCAAGTACTCAAAAAATTACCTTTAGATATGGCCCCTGATATAAATGTAATTTACAAAATAATGAAGATTTTTTTACATATTTCTATTTTAGGATAACATATGTTTATTCCCTAAAAAAATTAGCCACTTCCTATTTCATTTGGGTACCCAAAAAAATTCATGAAATTTGGACAATTTTTTTTGGCCAAAAAAAGTTACCCTTTTTTTCTCATTTCAGATCTTCACCTCCATGGGTCTGACTTCATCCAAAATACATCAAGATGTGTCCTAAACATTCAAGAATCAATTCCTAAAAGGATTTGTGTATATATGTATAAACTTTTTTTTTATGAATTTTTATGTCAGGTCTTTTTTTTTTTCTACTTAATTTTTTAAAATATTCATAATAAATAGTTTTTCTGCAGATGAGTAGCATTTATCTTTACAGTTGTTTTAAGCATTCATTGAAGTTTTTTTTGGCAAAAGAAAAAAGGAGGTTACTGCAAAAACTGATTTTTCAAGAATTTTTTTTGGCGTCGGGGTCGTTCGCGTCCGAGTATACCCTTAAAGGGGTGTCCGAGGACCGTACCTATCCAGGGTTAAAAGCCATTGTGGGTGATATTTACATTGATTGAAATCACGAGTGTTAGTGATATATGTTCATCATAAAATAACCATGTGTTGCAAACTCAGAATTCAGCTATCTTGGTGGAGATGGGTTTATTTCAAGTCTATGAACAGATTCCTGAATTCAACACGAATATGTACAGGGACTTGTCATAAACTTATATCTCTCTTGCTGGCTCAGTTGGTAGAGTCCTTGCAGGCATGGCTTCCGGCTGAATAGGCAGGGGTTTGAATCTCTGCTTGGCCTGAAGCTGTTACCATAAAATGAATTCTAGTAAATATATATATTCCCAAGATAGAATTCGGTATTAAATGCCATTGTGGGCGATATTTATATTGATTGAAATCATGAGTGTTAGTGATATATGTTCATCATAAAATAACCATGTGTTGCAAACTCACAATTCGGCTATCAGGGTTGAGATGGGTTTATTTCAAGTCTATGAACAGATTCCTAAATTTGACAGGATTATATACGGGGACTTCTCAAAAACTTATATCTCTCTTGATGGCTCAGTTGGTAGAGTCCTCGCAGGCATGGTTTCCGGCTGAATAGGCAAGGGTTTGAATATCTGCTTGGCCTGAAGCTGTTACCATAAAATGAATTCCAGTGGATATATATTCCCAAAATAGAATTCGGTATTAAATGCCATTGTGGGTGATATTTACATTGATTGAAATCATGAGTGTTAGTGATATATATTCATTATAAAATAACCACGTGTTGCAAACTCACAATTCGGCTATCATGGTTGAGAGGGGTTTATTTCAAGTCTATGAACAGATTCCTGAATTCAACAGGAATATGTTTGGGGACTTGTCAGAAACTTATATCTCTCTTGATGGCTCAGTTGGTAGAGTCCTTGCAGTTATGGTTTCCGGCTGAATAGGCAGGGGTTTGAATCTCTGCTTGGCCTGAAGCTGTTACCATAAAATGAATTCCAGTGGATATATATTCCCAAGATAGAATTTGGTATTAAAAGCCATTGTGGGTGATATTTACGTGCTGGAGATCGTCGGAGGAGGTTCCAGAAGGAAAAAATTCGGCAGGGACAACAAACGGGTCACCATACACCATTTCAGCTGCTGAGACATCCAGGGTGTCTTTAGGAGTGGTCCTTAGTCCCAGGAGGACCCAGGGAAGCTAAGTAAACCAGTTGGAGTCCTTGCAGCGGAATATCAAAGCTGCTTTGAGGGTGCAATGAAAACGTTCAACCATTCCATTGGCAGCAGGGTTATAGGCAGTTGTCTGATGTAGGGTGATGCCCAGGAGATTCGCTAATGACGTCCATAATTGAGAGGTGAAAGTGGTACCCCTGTCAAAAGTAATATGCTCAGGGATACCAAATCTTGCTATCCATCCTGAGAGTAAGACAGATGTACACGAGGCGGACATTGCAGTTTACATGGGAATGGCTTCAGGCCAACGAGTGGAGCGGTCGATGACGGTAAACAGGTAACAATATCCTTGTGATGTGGGTAGTGGCCTACAACGTCGACGTGAATGTGGGCGAATCGACGCTGAGGTTGAGGAATAGTGCCTACTCCTGAATCCGTGTGTCAATGTACTTTGGAAGTTTGGCAAGAAGTACAGGCGCGGACCCAATCCTTAGCATCCTTAGTAATGCTGTGCCAAATGAACTTTGTCTTCAGCAGCTGTCCAGTAGAACGGCAATAGGGATATGAAAGGACGTGAATGAAATCAAACACCTGTCGACGCATTGGAGCAGGAATCCACGGTCGCGGTCTACCATTACTGACGTCACAGAGGAGGGTGGTGTTAGAGTCGTCGAGGGGGACGTCTTCCCAACAGAGGGATGTGCAGAATTTCCCACATGCTTGATACTCTGGATCTTGTCGTTGGGCTTCAGCCAACGTGTTTCTTGAGAGGGCATCGGCAACGGGATTCATTTTAGCATGGAGGTGTTGAAGGGGGCAATTGTATTCAGTCACGGCGGAGAGATGTCGGCGTTGACGGGTGGACCAGAGGCATGTGGTCTGTGCGAATGAAGGGCGAACCTTTTGAGAAATGGCGAAATTACGGAGAGCCAAGTGCACCTCCAGTAATTCATGATTGAAGGTAGAATAACCAGATTCTGCCTTGGACAATATTCCGCTGAAGAAGGCCAATGGGCAGGGCAAGTGTTGACCTGTTAGAGTACTGCACCAATAGTGACGTCGCTGGCATCGGTGGAGAGAAGGAGAGGAGCATGTAGGATGGGAAAATTGAGAGCAGCAGCAGTTGATAGGGCAATCTTTGTGTTGATGGCTCAGTTGGTAGAGTCCTTGTAGGCATGGTTTCCGGCTGAATAGGCAGGGGTTCGAATCTCTGCTTGGCCAGAAGCTGTTACCATAAAATGAATTCCAGTGGATATATATTCCCAAGATAGAATTCGGTATTAAATGCCATTGTAGGTGATATTTAAATTGATTGAAATCACAAGTGTTAGTGATATATATTCATCATAAAATAACCACGGATTGCTAACTCACAATTTGGCTATCATTGTGGAGATGGGTTTATTTTAAGTCTATGGACAGATTCCTGAATTTGACATGATTATGCACGGGGACTTGTCATAAACTTATATCTCTCTTGATGACTTAGTTGGTAGAGTCCTCGCAGGCATGGTTTCCGGCTGAATAGGCAAGGGTTCGAATCCCTGGCCAGCCGAAAACTGTTACCATAAAATGAATTCCAGTGGATATATATTCCCAAGATAGAATTCGGTATTAGATGCCATTGTGGGTGATATTTACATTGATTGAAATCACGAGTGTTAGTGATATATATTCATTGTAAAATAACCCCGTGTTGCAAAATCATAATTCGGCTATCATGGTGGAAATGGGTTTATTTCAAGTCTATGAACAGATTCCTGAATTCAACAGGAATATGTACAGGGACTTGTCATAAACTTATATCTCTCTTGATGGCTCAGTTGGTAGAGTCCTTGCAGGCATGGTTTCTGGCTGAATAGGCAGGGTTTCGAATCTCTGCTTGGCCTGAAGCTGTTACCATAAAATGAATTCCAGTGGATATATATTCCCAAGATAGAATTCGGTATTAAATGCCATTGTGGGTGATATTTACATTTATTGAAATCACGAGTCTTAGAGATATATATTCATTATAAAATAACCACGGATTGCTAACTCACAATTTGGCTATCATTGTGGAGATGGGTTTATTTCAAGTCTATGAACAGATTCCTGAATTCAACAGGAATATGTACAGGGACTTGTCATCAACTTATATCTCTCTTGATGGCTCAGTTGGTAGAGTCCTTGCAGGCATGGTTTCCGGCTGAATAGGCAGAGGTAGGAATCTCTGCTTGTCCTGAAGCTCTTACCCTATAATGAATTCCAGTGAATATATATTCCCAAGATAGAATTCGGTATTAAAAGCCATTGTGGGTGATACTTATATTGATTGAAATCACGAGTGTTAGTGATATATATTCATTATAAAATAACCACGGATTGCTAACTCACAATTTGGCTATCATTGTGGAGATGGGTTTATTTTAAATCTATTGACAGATTCCTGAATTTGACATGATTATGCACGGGGACTTGTCATAAACTTATATCTCTCTTGATGGCTCAGTTGGTAGAGTCCTCGCAGGCATGGTTTCCGGCTGAATAGGCAAGGGTTCAAATCTCTGCCCGTCCAGAAGCTGTTACCATAAAATGAATTCCAGTGGATATATATTCCCGAGATAGAATTCGGTATTAAAAGCCATTGTGAGTGATATTTACATTCATTGAAATCGCGAGTGTTAGTGATTAATATTCACCATAAAATAACCATATGTTGCAAACTCAGAATTCAGTTATCTTGGTGGAGATGGGTTTATTTTAAGTCTATGAACAGATTCCTAAATTTGACAGGATTATGTACGGGGACTTGTCATAAACTTATATATCTCTTGATGGCTCAGTTGGTAGAGTCCTCGCAGGCATGGTTTCCGGCTGAATAGGCAGGGGTTCGAATCTCTGCCCGGCCAAAAGCTGTTACCATAAAATGAATTCTAGTGGATATATATTCCTAAGATAGAATTCGGTATTAAATGCCATTGTGGATGATATTTACATTGATTGAAATCACGAGTGTTAGTGTTATAGATTCATCATAAAATAACTACGTGTTGCAAACTCAAAATTGGGTTATCATGGTGGAGATAGGTTTATTTCAAGTCTATGAACAGATTCCTGAATCATACAGGAATATGTACAGGGACTTGTCATCAACTTATATCTCTCTTGATGGCTCAGTTGGTAGAGTCCTTGCAGGCGTGATTTCCGGATGAATAGGCAGGGGTTCGAATCTCTGCCCAGCCAGAAGCTGTTACCATGAAATGAATTCCAGTGGATATATGTTCCCAAGATAGAAATCGGTATTAAATGCCCTTGTGGGTGATATTCAAATTCATTGAAATCGAGAGTGTTAGAGATATATATTCATTCAAAATAACCACGTGTTGTAAACTCAAATTTCGGCAATCATGATGGAGATGGGTTTATTTCAAGTCTATGAACATAATTCCTGAATTCAACAGGAATATGTACAGGGACTTGTCATAAACTTATATCACTCTTGATTGCTCAGTTGGTAGAGTCCTTGCAGGCATGGTTTCCGGCTGAATAGGCAGGGGTTCGAATCTCAGCTTGGCCTGAAGCTGTTACCATAAAATGAATTACAGTGGATATATATTTCCCAAGATAGAATTCGGTATTAAATGCCATTGTGGGTGATATTTACATTGATTGAAATCACGAGTGTTAGAGTTATATATTCATTATAAAATAACCACGTGTTGCAAACTCACAATTCGGCTATAATGGTGGAGATGGGTTTATTTCAAGTCTATTAACAGATTCCTGAATTCAACAGGAATATGTACAGGGACTTGTCATCAACTTATATCTCTCTTGATGGCTCAGTTGGTAGAGTCCTTGCAGGCATGGCTTCCGGCTGAATAGGCATGGGTTCGAATCTCTGCTTGGCCTGAAGCTGTTACCATAAAATGAATTCCAGTGAATATATATTCCCAAGATAGAATTCGGTATTAAAAGCCATTGTGGGCGATATTTATATTAATTAAAATCACGAGTGTTAGTGATACATGTTCATCATAAAATAACCACGTGTTGCAAACTCACAATCCGGTTATCTTGGTGGAGATGGGTTTATTTCAAGTCTATGAACAGATTCCTGAATTCAACACGAATATGTTTGGCGACTTGTCATAAACTTATATCTCTCTTGATGGCTCAGTTGGTAGAGTCCTTGCAGGTATGGTTTCCGGCTGAATAGGCAGGGGTTTGAATCTCTGCTTAGCCTGAAACTGTTACCATGAAATTAATTCCAGTGGATATATATTCCCAAGGTAGAATTCGGTATTAAAAGCCATTGTGGGTGATATTTACAATTATTTAAATCACGAGTGTTGGTGATATATATTCATTATAAAATAACCATGTGTTGCAAACTCACAATTCGGCTATCATAGTGGAGATGGGTTTATTTAAAGTCTATGAACAGATTCCTGAATTATACAGGAATATATACACGAACTTGTCATAATCTTATATCTCTCTTGATGGCTCAGTTGGTAGAGTCCCGGCAGGCATGGTTTCCGGCTGAATAGGCAGGGGTTTGAATCTCTACTTGGCCTGAAGCTGTTACCATAAAATGAATTCCAGTGGATATATATTCCCAAGATAGAATTCGGTATTAATCGCCATTGTGGGTGATATTTACATTCATTGAAATCACGAGCGTTAGTGATATATATTCATCATAAAATAACTATGTGTTGCAAACTCAAAATTTGGCTATCATAGTAGAGATGGGTTTATTTCAAGTCTATGAACATATTCCTGAATTATACAGGATTATGTACACGGACTTGTCATAAACCTATATCTATCTTGATGGCTCAGTTGGTAGAGTCCTTGCAGACATGGTTTCCGGCTGAATAGGCAGGGGTTCGAATCTCTGCCCAGCCAGAAGCTGTTACCAAAAAATGAATTCCAGTGGATATATATTCCCAAGATAGAATTCGGTATTAAATGCCCTTGTGGGTGATATTTAAATTGATTGAAATCACAATTGTTAGAGATATATATTCATTCAAAATAACCACGTGTTGCAAACTCAAAATTCGGCTATGATGGTGGAGATGGGTTTATTTCAAGTCTATGAACATAATCCCTGAATTCAACAGGAATATTTACAGGGACTTGTCATAAACTTATATATCTCTTGATGGCTTAGTTGGTAGAGTCTTCGCAGGCATGGTTTCCGACTGAATAGGCAGGTGTTTGAATCTCTGCTTGGCCTGAAGCTGTTACCATATAATGAATTCTAGTAGATATATATTCCCAAAATAGAATTCGGTATTAAATGTCATTGTGGATGATATTTACATTGATTGAAATCACGAGTGTTAATGATTTTATTCATCATAAAATAACCACGTGTTGCAAACTCAAAATTTGGCTATGATGGGGGAGATGGGTTTATTTCAAGTCTATGAACAAATTCTTAAGTTCGACAGGAATATGTACTGGGACTTGACATAAACTTTTATCTCTCTTGATGGCTCAGTTGGTAGAGTCCTCGCAGGCATGGTTTCCGGCTGAATAGAAAGGATTTCGAATCTCTGCCCGACCAGAAGCTGTTAGCATAAAATGAATTCCAGTGAATATATATTCCCAAGATAGAATTTGGTATTAAAAGCCATTGTGGGTGATATTTACATAGATTGAAATCACGAGTGTTAGTGATATATGTTCATCATAAAATAACCATGTGTTGCAAACTCAGAATTCGGCTATCTTGGTGGAGATGGGATTATTTCAAGTCTATGAACAAATTCCTAAATTTACAGCAATATGTACGTGGACTTGTCATAAACTTATATATCTCCTTATGGCTCAGTTGGTAGAGTCCTCGCAGGCATGGTTTCCGACTGAATAGGCAAGGGTTTGAATCTCTGCTTGGCCAAAAGCTGTTACCTTAAAATGAATTCCAGTGGATATATATTCCCAAGATAGAATTCGGTATTAAATGCCATTGTGGGTGATATTTACATTGATTGAAATCACGAGTGTTAGTGATATATATTCATCATAAAATAACAAAGTGTTGCAAACTCACAATTCGGCTATCATGGTGGAGATGGGTTTATTTCAAGTCTATGATCAGATTCCTAAATTTGACAGGAATATGTAAGGGCACTTGTCATAAACTTATATCTCTCTTGTTGGCTCAGTTGGTAGAGTCCTTCTAGGCATGGTTTCCGGCTGAATAGGCAGGGGTTCGAATCTCCGCCCGGCCAGAAGCTGTTACCATAAAATAAATTCTAGTGGATATATATTCCCAAGATAGAATTGTTTGTGATATTTACATATATATATATATATATATATATACATATATATATGTGTATATATGTATAAATATATATATATATATATTCATATTTATATATATATATATATATATATATTTATACATATATATATATTTATATATATATAAATATATACACACACACACATATATATATATATATACATATATATATATATATATATATATGTATATATATGTATATGTGTATGCATGCATACATACATATATATATATATATATATATATATATATATACATGTGCATATATATATATATATGTATATATATATAAATACATATATATATATATATATATATAAATATGAATATATATATGTGTATATATATATATGTATATTTCTATATACATATATATATATATATATATACGTATATATATATATATGTATATATATATATATATATATACGTATATATATATATATATATGTATATATATATATATATATATACATATATATATATATATATATATAAATATATATATATATATATATATATGTAAATATCACCCACGATGATATTTAATACCAAATTCTATCTTGGGAATATATATCCACTGGAATTTATTTAATGGTAACAGCTTCTGGCCGGGCAGCGATTCAAACCCCTTCCTATTCAGCCGGAAACCATGGCTACGTGGACTCTACCAAGTGAGCCATACATAGAGATATATATATATTATACATATATGACATATATCCGGTATATATATATGTATATATATGTATATATATATATATATATATATATATATATATATATATATATATATATATATATATGTATATATATATATATATATATATATATATATATATATATATATATCTACGCATATATATACAGTAGAACCTCGGTTTACGAACGACTCCGCTTACGAATTTTTTGGTTTACGAAGTGACTTTCTCTGAAAAATTCGTCTCGGTTAACGAATATTGTATCGGTTAACGAATTTAAATTTCCCTCCCACGCGCCGTTTTTTGTGGAAAAGTGTTAACGCCGCGCTTCCTGATCGCATTTTTCATGGAAATAACTTAACGACAGCATTTCACAATGGAGTCACGTGACTCCTCCCACGCATACCTACCACCCCCTAAACCCCTTTATTACCCCCTTCACTCGTTCATTATCTCAGTATCCGCCGTCTCGATAGCATACATACTTAGTGAATTCGTGGACGATTTCTTTGTGATTTTTACACGTGGTTTGTGATTTGTTTTATTTTCACTCATTTATGATTACATTACTGTACTGTGTATTATTGTGATAGACAATGGCTCCTAAGATGTCGAAGAAGGAAGGCAGTAAGAAGAAGCTGATGATAATGATCGAGATGAAGGAGATCATCGAGAAGCATGACCAAGGCATGCGTGTGAAAGACATTGCTAGTTCATTCAATCGCTCGCAGTTGACGATATGCACAATATTAAAGAAAAAAGAAGAAATAAAGGCCGCTAAAGTAGCTAAAGGTGTATCGTCATTGTCAAAACAACGGCCACCTATTCTTGATGACGTAGAAAATTTATTAATGGTGTGGTTAAATTAAAAGCAGCTCGCAGGAGATTCAGTAAATGAGAACATGATTTGCGAGAAGGCAAGAACCATTTACGAGGACTTGGTGAGAAGTGAGCCAGGCACATCAGCAGAAAAACAAAGTTTTAAGGCAAGCCGTGGTTGGTTTGAAAAATTCAAGAAGAGAACGGGTATCCATAGTGTTGTTCGGCATGGCGAGGGGGCCAGCGCCGATACGAAGGCAGTAGAGTCTTTTGTGAAAGAGTTCAAAAGGCTCGTGGACTCCGAGGACTACATTTCCCAACAGGTGTTTAATTGCGATGAGACAGGCCTCTTTTGGAAGAAAATGCCCATGAGGACCTATATCACGGCAGAAGAAAAGGCCCTTCCTGGCCATAAGCCCATGAAAGACCGTCTAACCCTGCTGTTCTGTTCCAACGCCAGTGGGGATTGCAAAATTAAACCTCTCCTGGTGTATCACTCGGAGAATCCACAAGCCTTCAAAAAGAACAATGTGCAGAAGAAAAAGTTGCACGTCATGTGGCGTTCTAATACGAAGGCTTGGGGGACAAGGATCTTCTTCGTTGAGTGGATGAACGAGGTTTTTGGTCCCGAAGTCAAGAGATACCTCCTGGAGAAGGACCTCCCACTCAAAGCCTTGCTGTTAATGGACAATGCTCCTGCCCATCCTCCAGCCATTGAAGAGGACATAGCGGAGGAATACAAGTTCATTAAGGTGAAGTTCCTACCCCCAACACCACTCCAATACTCCAGCCCATGGATCAGCAAGTGAACTCAAATTTTAAAAAACTTTATACCAAAGCTATGTTCCAGCGCTGCTTTGAAGTAACAGAGGGCACCAACCTTACCCTCAGAGAGTTTTGGAAGGATCACTACTCCATCTACAACTGCCTGACTTTAATTGATAAAGCCTGGCAAGGAGTCACCAGGAGAACCCTCAATTCCGCCTGGAAGAAACTGTGGCCCGACGCCGTTGCAGAACGGGATTTCAAGGGGTTCGAACCCAACTAGGAGGAAGCAGTTGACGAGGATATTGTGTCCTTGGGCAAGGCAATGGGGCTGGAGGTGGACACGGATGACATCGACGACCTCCTGCAGGAGCATAAGGAGCAGCTGACCACCGAGGAGCTGAAGGACCTGCCGAGCAGCAGCAAAGAGAGGTAATAGAGGAAATCTCATCTGAGGAGGAGGGAGGCACTGCAAAATCACTGTCTTCGAGTGAGATAAAAGATTTTTTAAAGAAGTGGGAAGACGTGAAAAGTTTTCTTGAGGAAAATGTCCCGAATAAGGCTGAAACAGACCGTGCAATAAATTTATTAGTCGATAATGGGGTGGGTCACTTCTATAAAATTTTAAAGAACAGACAAAAGCAGGTGTCTATTGAAAAATATCTTGTGAAGGGGGAGAAAAGAACTGTGAAAGACGACGACCAAGAGTCTCGCAAACGCAAAACCAGTGATAGTGAACGCCATTCTCGCGAGAGAACTCCAGTCAACGTTCCTGAAGTTCTCATGGAGGGAGATTCTCCCTCCAAGCAGTAACCCCCTCCTCCTCCTTCCCCTCCTCTCGTCTCCATCAAGCCAGCAGCGACACTCCTCTAAGGTAAAGTTCAGGTTTACTGTGCATGTATATCCATATTTTCATCATTAAATGACTGCAATATTTTAACAATTTTGTGTAGAGTACAGTAGAGTACTGTATGTGTAAGGAAAAATTTGTGAAAATTGGTTTTTGTAGATGGGTTGAACTAATTATTTCGATTTTATAACATTCTTATGGGGAAATTCGTTTCGCGATACGAATTTTTCTGTTTACGAGTTCGCATTAGGAATGAATTAAATTCGTAAACCGAGGTTCTACTGTATATATATATATATATATTGTAAGAACAACGTCCTACAATGCTAGCAGCAATATTATCATCTTTGTATAATTTTTTTCTGTTCATATTATTTATTCAGTCTGGCGCAGAATCATCTGCCCTTCATTTTTATATACATTTCATTATCATGTGTCAAGTGTGGTTTTTCATATTTATTGTATAACGTTAACTGTAGAAAACACTAATGTCCCGCAATTTTCTCAAATGTCCCGCATTTTTCACCTGTTCGTGGTCAGTCAGTTACCTTGCTACTTTGCCGTCCGAACAGGTCAATGTACTTTGCCCGTGTCGGAAGTAAAGCATCACTCGTCTATGGTCTGTCATCTCGAACCCTTACAACTGGTGACCCTGGAGTTTCCCTTAACGGACTTACAACGGCAATTTAATAATAAAATTATTTGGGCTCGTGACTCCATTCACCTCAACCTCATTAACGGACTAATTACGGCCTAAGTTATTTTGCCTTTTGGCATCGGCAAAACTTTGCCACGGAGTTCCCTTTAACGGACTTACAACGGCGATTTTGACAGAAATTGTTTGGGCTCACAACTCCACATACCTCAACGCCACTAACGGACTAATTACTACACAAATCAGTTTGCATTCTGGCGTTTCCAAAAGCAGTTTTGCCATGGTAATTAACGACTACTCGACTGCTTGGAATTCCCACTCAGTTAGTGGACTTAATACGGCTCACTACTGAGTTTCGGCGTTTGGGGTCAGATGAAAGATTCAGAAGTCGACAGTACCTCGCCCCTTGCAACCGAAGGGCACGGCATAATAATAACACAAACAGCCACACAAATGTCGATGGGACATAAATTGTAGCTGCCTCACTTCACACCAGACGCATCGGCGGTATGGTTCCAGCATGCCGAGTCCCACTTCAGGCTTGCAAACATTACCGATGAGATAGAAAAAAGCAGATATGGTGATGGTAATGTTGACACCAGGTGCTTTTAAAAAAATTTTCCCCTGGCTGAAACAGAGGCCGGGACGCAAATTTTTATTTTCCCAAACAGGAGTGCAGATTGGGATGGGGCTTCGTGCGTGGAAAATAGATTTAAAGGGTAACTCTTTCATTACGGCAGCATTAACATTTGATTGATTACTGTCTCATTGAAGATGTTCATTAACTTCATTCATAAAGACCTGAAATGTTTATTGACAGCTTAATAATAATGATGATAATATTCTCACATTAGAATAAACAAAAACTCCCCAGGGATATTCTGTCTGGTTTTAGAAAAAGAGGAGAGCGTAATACAGTATGTTTATCCTTTTAGTATCTTTGAACAGAAGTAGTTATAAGCTATGCAAAGACAGACAAATACAAATATTAATCTAATTGAAAACTTGTACCTCTTGGACTGTGTGATGGTCTTCCTTTATGAATTCTCGAATCATCGAGTAAACTCCCATATGGTATCCCTCAAAGACTATCTCGAATCTCCTGTGCCATGACTCTACATTATTTTTTGGTCTTAGGAGATTGCATTCTAGCAGGTGATAAATGCTCCACACACTTGGATCAAATCATGGAGATACGTTTAAGTAACGGCTACGTCTATTATTGTATTTATGAGTATCATTAACTTAATTACCACTGAAACAGTTACATGTTAAAATGTCACTTTTGTTATGTCACGTTTATAGTGCACGATCATTTATATGGCTAGAATTGTTGTTGTTGTCTGTATATATATATATATATATATATATATATATACATATATATATATATATATATATATATATATATATATATATATATATATATATATATATATATATATATATATATATATATATATATATATATATATATATATATATATATATATGCAGAAGAACCACAGGGAAAATGAAAATACGAAATATACACTTATGTCCTGACTAGTTTCGTGATACTTCCTCAGAGGACTGATTTATTGAGAGAGGTTTCTTTACAATTTATATGGAAAGCAAGTGTACGAACATACATATAGAGATTTAGAGAACAATGACACTCCCTTACCAACTACCTGGGTCAGGTGTTGAGTAGGAGGAGTCCCACAAGCTCATTAGACACCTGCTAAAAAGGGTCATTTCTAGTGGCGGGTATATTCTTGTTTTCTTCTTTTTTTATTTTCAGTACAGTTTATTTATATGACAATACGGTATCCATATCTATATAAATACATAAGCAAAACATACACAAACATACAGATATATATATATATATATATATATATATATATATATATATATATATATATATAAATATATATATATGTATATATATATATATATATATATATATATATATATATATATATATATATATATATATATATATATATATATATAAAAACATTAACCACTTAATGTAGAATTGAATGTATTGTGAATAATTAACGTCGCTGTGAAATTAATATTTAGACCTAAGCTACTATTCATTAAAGGAAACCATTATTTTATATAGTATGCATAAGTATAGTGGCACTATATAGTTTTATGCTAGATATAAGTATTGATATATACATCATTATATGGTTATGATATTAATGTTGTATACATATAAATGTATATATGCATATGTATGTATGTGTAGATGTATATATATATATGTATATATGTATGTGTATATGTATGTATATATGTATGTGTATGTATATGTATGTGTATATATATGTATATATGTATATGTATGTGTATCTGTGTGTATATGTATATATGTATATATATATATATATATATATATATATATATATATATATATATATATATATATATATATATATGTATATATATATATATGTATATATATATATATATGTATATATATATATATATATATATATATATATATATATATATATATATCTGTATGTTTATGTATGTTTTGCTTATGTATTTATATAGATATGGATACCGTATTGACATTTAAATAAACTACTGAAAATAAAAAAAGAAGAAAACAAGAACATACCCGCCACTAGAAATGACCCTTTTTAGCAGGTGTCTAATGAGTTTGGGGGACTCCTCCTACTCAACACCTGACCCAGGTAGTTGGTAAGGGAGTGTCATTGTTCTCTAAATCTCTATATGTATGTTCGTACGCTTGCTTTCCATATATATTGTAAAGAAACCTCTCTCAATAAATCAGTCCTCTGAGGAAGTATCACGAAACTAGTCAGGACTTAAGTGTATATTTCGTATTTTCATTTTCCCTGTGGTTCTTCTACATCTGAGCATCACATTTTCCTGGGATTTTTACGCATATATATATGTGTGCGTGTGTGTGTGTGTGTACATGTAAATACAATATATGCATGTATAAACGCATATATATATATATATATATATATATATATATATATATATATATATATGTATTTATCTATATATAGTATATGTATGTATAAACACACTCACATGCTATGCAGATATACAGTATATGTCATTAAAAGCCAATATTTGCCATTTAATTCTTAAAACTGAATGTCACTAAAATACTTTGAATTTCAAAAGTTTGCTTGTATTAGCAACAATGTTCATAAAAGTTTCAGTCTATTCGTGCATCAATATTGTCAGCATCAAGAGATGTTTGCAGAATATTCGTATTCATTTAAAAACTGTATTGATAGTCCTATGACCAAGGGAGATTGGGTGTAAATAAACAATGATTTTCTTTGGAAGTATGTGTCTGTAGCTGTTCCGTAGTTTCCTCTTGTCTTATGTTATATCGTGTTAGATTCCCAGGGGAACACTTGTCTGTGACATTTCATGACCAAGAGGATTGATCTTGATTAAAACATCTATCTCTTAGCCAAATAGATATACATTCTACATTGCAAAATTCATATATACATACTCAACATACAACAGCATGAAATTGAATAAATAATTCACTCGATATAAAAACTAGGCAATAAATTATACACACCCAACTACCGATTGGAAGATTTAGATTGTTCATTTTTTCGTTGTTAGTAACACACTGACGTAGAGAGTGAGGAGCATTTCTTGGTCTCTTCTTTGGGATCATTTGACTACTGTCTGCTGCTATCTTAATGATTTTTTCAATTCACCGTGGCAAGTATCTCTGACCTTACGACCTTTATGAAGGCATCCCCTGACCCCAAGTATAGTTGAATGACGACTAACTGCAATAGCAGGTTAAATCTTGCTTGCTGTTCACCTTTTCTAACACAGTTTTCTTTTCTTTGCATTAGGCAAAGCCAATGATGCACCTGTGTACCTCACAAAAGTTTTCATTTCTCTTGATTAGTCGAAATTACACTGTTTTATTGACGCACCCACATCTGTTTTTTTTTTTTTTTTTTTTTTTTTTTTTTTTTTGAAAGGAAAAGATAAACTACAAGACAAGTAATGAACAATTAGAAATAAGATACTTTTGGAACAGTGTCAGCATTGAAATAAATTTTCCATATATAAACTATAGAATAGTGTGCCCGAATGTACCCTCAAGCAAGAGAACTCTATCCCAAAACAGTCGAAGACCATATTATTATCATTATTATCATTATTACTTGCTAAGCTACAACCCTAGTTGGAAAAGCAGGATGCTATAAGCCCAGGGGCTCCAACAGGGAAAATAGCCCAGTGAGGAAAGGAAACAAGGAAAAATAAAATATTTTAAGAAGCGTAACAACATTAAAATAAATATCTCCTATATAAACTATAAAAACTTTAACAAAACAAGAGGAAAAGAAATAAGATAGAACAGTGTGCCCGAGCGTACCCTCAAGCAAGAGAACTCTAACCCAAAACAGTGGAAGACCATGGTACAGAGGCTATGGCACTACCTAAGACTAGAGAACAATGGTTTGGCTTTGGAGTGTCCTTCTCTTAGAAGAGCTGCTAACCAAAGCTAAAGAGTCTCTTCTACCCTTACCAAGAGGAAAGTGGCCACTGAGCAATTACAGTGCAGTAACCCCTTGGGTGAAGAAGAATTGTTAGGTAATTTCAATGTTGTCAGGTGTATGAGGACAGAGGAGAATATGTAAAGAATAGGCCAGACTATTCGGTGTGTGTGTAGGCAAAGGGAAAATAGATTGTAACCAGAGAGAAGGATACAATGTAGTACTGCTGGGCTGTCTAAGGACACCATAGCTCTGGCCAACCTACTACCTATAATTATGTTACAGAGGTTATGGCACTATCCCAAGACTAGAAAACAATGGTTTCATTTTGGTGTATCCTTCTTTTTTCTATCCTTACCAAGAGGAAAGTAGGCACTGAACAATTACAGAGCAGTAGTTGAACTCTTGAACGAAGAAGAATTATTTGGTAATCTCAGTGTTGAAAGGTGTACAAGGACAGATGAGAATGTGGAAAGAATAGACTAGACTATTCGTTGAATGTGTAGGCAAAGGAAAAATTAGCCGTAACTAGATATATGGATCCAATGTAGTGTATTACTGTCTAACCAGTCAAAGGAACAAATAACTCTAAGTAGCGTAAGAAATCATCACGTAAAATTGACAGACTTTTGATACCCTTATTCTTCAACATGCTTAATCAGGTGCAACATTGAAAGAATAGATATAAAAGTAATGATGATGATTTGTTGTGAAAAGGATGCAGGCTACTTGCGCGAATCGAACTATGAAACTGTTAAGAACATTGTTGTTAACACAAGGAAAGTTTTGAAAATTAAGTTAATTTAGTAACATTTAATTTTAGGATCTACAAGGCGAATATTTATTTTTCATATACAAATCATGATATATATATATATATATATATATATATATATATATATATATATATATATATATATACTGTATATATATATATATCTATATATCTATCTATATATATATATATATATATATATATATATATATATATATATATATACTGTGTATATATATATATATATATATATATATATATATATATATATATATATATATATATATATATATATATATATATATATATATATATATATATATATATATATATATATATATATATATATATATATATAGATATATATAGATATATATATATATATATATATATATATATATATATATATATATATATATATATATATATATATATATATATATATACATATATAAAACCATACATATATGTAATTATTATTATTATTATTATTATTATTATTTTTTTTTTATTATTATTATTATTATTATTATTATTATTATTATTATTATTATTATTATTATTATTATTATTATTATTAAGCTGTCTATAAACATTTTAGTTCTTTATGAATGCAGTTACTGATCACAACTTTAATGAGGTGGTTACCCATCAAATCTTAATGCAGCTGTAATAAAGGAGTTACCCTTTAAATCAGTTTTCTGCTCCCAAAGGTGCGCCCCAATCTGCACTCCTGTTTGGGAAAAAAAAGTTTGCGGCCGGTACCCATGTGGTACAGCGACCTAAAAAAGAAACTGACAGAGATCTACGACCTCCCAGTACCTCTGCGCCCTCGACCTCATGACAACGCCCCTCGGCAACAACTGTCCCTCGGCAGCCTGGGACGAACTGAAGGACCTCCTCCAGCTGAACGAGCTTAACAGCTATGGCCAGCCCGGGGAGATAAGCCTGTCAAGGGAGATCTTCCTTTGTAGCCTTTCCCAAAGCATCAGCGCCCAGTCGGAGGGTGCCAAGGACCTGGATACGCTGTCATTGGTTGAGAAGACCAAGAAAGTTCACCTGGCAGCCCGGGGTGCCAGATACGACGCCACCGCCTCCGTCAACACCGTCATGGAGGAGACTGAAGATTATCCTGCAGAGCCAGACGAGGAGGGGCTCAACACGGTCCATGGCGGGAGATTCCAGAACTCCCTCTCCCGTCCCCCGCCACATCGACAGCAGCAGCAACGCCAGCAGAGTCCTCAGTAGGAGCAACGGCACCAATGGGAAGACCACTACCACAAGGGTCCTGATTTTCCTAGATGGGACTATTTCCACCGAGTATGGGGGAAAGAGGCATGGAAGTGCGTCCAGCCATGCGACCATCCAAAAAACTAGGTGGGCGACTGCGTATACAAGCAACTGTGGAGCAAGCAAGGCCTGATCACACGGGCTTCTACATCCTGGACGTCAACTCAGGAAAAACCTTCTTGGTGGATACCGGCGCTACAGTGTCGACTTCCTCGCCCTCGAAGGCTGACCGCAGCCTCCCATCAGACGACATGGCCGTCCTGGTCGCCGCAAACGGCAGCCCCATCACCTGTTATGGGAGGAGGACAATGAAGATATCCATCATGGACGGGGATTACGACTGGCCTTTCCTGATCGCAGACGTAAAGGTGCCGCTCCAGGGCGCTGATTTCCCTGCTCACCACGGACTGCTGATAGATGTGCGTCGCAAACGACTAGTCGACCAGGATTCATACCGGTATCACCACCTCTCCAGCGGGCCCAGCCTTCCCAGGGTCTGTTCAGTCACGCCCCACGAATACGGCCGCCTGCTGCAGGAATTCCCGGAGGTCTTCAAACCCGAGCTTCACCAACTGGAAGGGGTCCCCGCCAAGCATGGGATATTTCACCATATCTCAACAATGGGCCCCCTAACCCATTGCAGGTTTACACGCCTCCCACCGCAGGAGCTACAAGACGCCAAGCGCGCCTTCCAGGAGATGGAGCGCATGGGAATTTGCAAGAAGACATCCAGCCCGTGGGCCTCTCCGCTACACATGGTCAAGAAACCCGATGGGAGTTGGAGGCCCTGTGGCAATTATAGATGCTTAAATCTGGTCACGACGCCTGACCACTGCCCTTTGCCCAAAATGCAGGATCTCACCGGGGCCCTCCACGGGGCCACTATTTTCTCTAAAATGGATCTCCCTAAGTCTTATTTTCAGGTCCCCTTGCATCCCGACAACATCCCGAAGACAGCCATCATCACCCCATTTGGGTCCTACATTTTCTCCTACTCAACGTTCGGCCTGAGAAATGCCGGGGTGACCTTCCAGTGTCTAATTGACAGCATCCTGGGGGATTTTTCCTTTTGCGCTGTCTACGTCGACGACATCTTCGTGTTCTCCAAGACACAGGAGGACCACCTGTGGCACGTGAACACGGTTCTGAACCGACTGCAGGAGAATGGCCTCGTGGTACGCTCCGACCAGTGCACATTCGGGGCGGAGAAGGTGGAGTTCCTGGGACATGAACTCTCAAAAAAGGAGCCTGCGCCCCGTGACATCGAAGGTGGAGGCCATAAACAAATTTTCAGCACCGACCTTAGTGAAGTCCCTGCAAGAGTTCATTGACATGGCTAACTACTACCAGAGGTTCCTGCCCAACATCTCCAGCGTGATGAAGCCCCTTCTTAACGTCCTGAAGGGGATTCCAAAGAAACTACAGTGTGGTCCTCCTCAACAAAAGGCGTTCGAGCAGACAAAGACTGCCCTCTGCAAGGCTACAACCCTGGCCTACCAGGATCCCGGTGCCCCACTGATGTTAACTACGGACGCCAGTAATGTTGCATGTGGCGCCGTCCTGAAACAGTTGGTCAACAATAAGCCCCAACCCCTCGCCTTCTTCAGCAGGACGTTGAAACCGACCGAGACTCAATACAGCACCTTCGACCACGAGCTGCTGGCAGTATACGCCACTGTCAGGGACTTTAAGTACCTGCTGGAGGGAACCTCATTTGCAATTAAGACAGACCACCAATCTCTGGTCCACGCTATCACCAAGCCTGGGGACGCATTGTCCGCCCGACAGCAACGACATCTGGCGGCCATCTCCGAGTTCGGCTGTACCATCAGCTACATCCCAGGAAAAAAGAAACCTGTGGCCGACGCCATGTCGAGGATCTGCATCAACTCCATCCACATCAGGGTGAACTATGATAACATCGCCCGGGAGCAGACGGATGACACACCACAGTAGACGCGAGGTACTCCGCGACCTCCCTTCGGTGGGAAGACATCAAGTTACATCCCAACGGTCCCACTCTGCTCTGCGATACCAGCACAGGTCGTCCTCGACCTTTTATCCCATCATCGAGGCGAAGGCTGGTATTCGACGTCATACATGGCCTCTCTCACCTCTCATCAAGGACCACCACCAAGATGATGACCAACAAGTTAGTATGGCCAGGAATAAGGAAGGACTCACGCGTGCGGGCGCGTGAATGCACGGCGTGTCAGACCAGCACAGCAAGGATGGCCGTCACACCCAGTCCGGAGTCGGC
>NC_090733.1:64111165-64183665 GCF_036898095.1 Palaemon carinicauda
TTAAGGCCGAGGAGACTTATGTATTATGTATATGTAAAATGTGCTGTGTAGTACAATGGTGCAACATGTATTGAAAGTGATATTGGTTCAGATTTCATTGGTAGAACATTTTTTTAATTTTGATTATAAGTGTTGTAGCGTATGTTATATAATATTGAATTATGTATTAATTAATTCTTCTTATTTTGTACTGTATAAGAGATTAAAATGTTTTATGAAAATGCTCATCTGTTTTGTTTGTATCATTTATTTGTTTACATGCTAAGTTACACCAGTCCAACTCAGACACATGAAAGAGTACAAGTGTCTTCAAGTGAGTCATAGTTATATGAATAAATTATATTGTTTTAATACAAAGAAGTATTCTTACTTCCAACAAGAAATCGGCTACGATGATGGAATTTCAAATTTAGTACTAATTATGAATATTTTCCAGGTAAGATTTTTCCATTGCCTGGTTAATTACATGGATATGGTCTGTTGAATATCCGCTTATAAAGCTTACCTGCTCTCTTGGTTGATCGAAGTCTAGCTGTTGTACTGTTTAAACTAATTATGATATTTGTAAAAATGCTATATGTTACTGCAAGTAAACTTATTGGTCGGTAACTTTTTATGCCTTTTTGAGCACCCATTATGTGATTTAGTATAATGATAAAGTTTTTCCAAACTGCAGATGTTGAGCATTCTTGCAGACAATTCATGTAATGTTCAGCGAGTTTTACTGCGATGAAATCCCCTCCATCTATTATTAGATTAATTGTTAGGCCATCTTCTTTAGCTGCTTTGTCTCTTTTCATTATTTCTATCGGCAAAGTTAGTTCGTATATCACTATTGTTTAGCACTGTATATAAATCCTTTGTAATTTTTATCACTCTGTCTTTTTTTATGATAATATTTTCTTTTTTGGCTCGAGCCATGTAGTCCTGATGGAAGTTCCTCAAAGGCAGCTTCTACTTGGGATATTTCTGCAAGTGATATACCAGAGAATTTTACCTAAGCAGTATCGTAGGGTTCTATCCCCTGGAGCAAATATCCCGAGAGATATCGTGTATAAAACAGGTACATGTTTAAAACAAGCCACGGCTATCCATCCCCGAATAGAGCTAACCTTGTCTCGAAGGATATGGGATAGGATTAAATATGTGGGCGAGAGAGCCAGTGCAACTCCGATCCCAGTGTGCTGAAAACATGTTTGCTGGTTCTCCATTCCATCTTCACAGATTTTCTTTGGGAGTTTTCTGCTTATTTTCAAGTTTTTATAGTGATTTTGAGACCATGGACGTTTCTACTTCTTCCTCATCACTTAAGTTTAGTACCTTTTGCCTTTTTTGGTGGAGAATTTCATGTGTCCACCCTTGTGTTTTTGCCCTAAGCGCCCGGTAATTACCCGCGGCTGCAGCATGGCAGAAGCCGGTGGCTCATGTCTCCAAATCGCTCAGAATTGCATATTAATTCTTATCTAGTCTTGTAAAAGTGTGTTGAATATATTCCTTTACAACTGTGGTATGATTATAGTTTAGATTATTGCCAAAACTTTTGCATGCTTGTCTTTCATCAATCTTGATTTAGACTAACCCCTACACGTAGCCCTTGGTCATGACTGGTAAATGGGTACAAATGCACCCTCACCTTCTACCATATAATCACATGGTTCTTGTGAGGCCGCCACCCCTTTCTTGCTACTAATATGTCAAAGCAGGGAGCTGTAGCCCTGAAGGTACTCTCTGGGAGCGGTGGATGACATTTTACAGTTGCCTTTTGGTGACAGTTCTTCACTTATCTACTTAGCCTTTGTGTCTGGCTAGGCAGCACTGGCTGTGGGGACTTGTTCCCTGTGTCTACACTCCGTTGATCCCTTAGAACAAAACCACCCTTGTTCTAACATTGTCAGGTAGACCTTCCTGTCGTGTCTCCATACCCATTGCTAGGCTTTCTTTCTTAGTTTTTGGTATTCTAACAGCAAGTTATGATGACTCGTTCTCTATACCTACTTACTGCAGATCCCTTGGAACGGTGTTACTAGTTCTAATACTACAGTTAGGCCTTCCTGTCCTGCTGCTTTATCAATTTCTAAGCCTCCCTTCCCCTTTCCCTCCATCCCTGCCTTGCTAGTCTTGTTCCGCTTGCTGTGGAACCTAGTTTCCTTCCAGTGCAGGTTTCCCTGGCATCTGAGATATCCTCAGTTGCTATATAGATGGGCAGGATAGCTTGTGGGTCATCTATTCTGGCCCTGGATGGACGAGTTATTGATCCTTCCCTGGATTAATTATCTCTGCCACTTGTCCCTTCCCCTTCCTAGTTAGGCCATAAATTTTTCACTATCCATGGAACTACCATTCCTTTATCTTGTCTGCATTCCCTGGCCTCTGAGTATCCCTCAATCTCTATATAAGCTAGACTAGCCTGCACAGTGGGTTTCTTATGCCCTAACCCTATCTATGCAAGGAAACTAGAACCCCTTGTGGGCTCTCCTTTGCCGCCTTAGTAGTTGCCTGGTCTATGACTGCAGCTCCTTACCCTGAGCTATGTATCTCTTGCTGTGGTGTCTTGACTCCTTTGCCTGGTTGGAAGCTCCCTTGACGAAGTACTTACCATTCAGTCATAAATCCAATCCTGCTGGCTTGAGTTTTTCTAGCTTTGGATGTGAGTAAGTTAGGGGTACCCCTCTCTCCTTTCATTAGCAGCAGCCTTAGGCTAGCCATCTGTGTCTATTTCCTCTTCCATATCTGAGGAACATTATCCTCTAAAGTTGGTCGATTGAATACCTCCTAGATGTCAGGATTTCCTTTGAATTTTTTAATTCATGGCATCCTGGCTGTATTATACAGCTCTCTTCTCATGATTTAATGTTAACAAAGGTTTTTTGGTAGATTAATTTATCTACTGCCCTCTATTAGCCTGTACCTTTCCCCTTACCCGTGGTCTGGGTCCATAAAGGATCGTCCACTCTTTTGCTGACTTGCCAATGCCACCGCTTCATTATGTCAACATTCCTAAGGGTAATGTAAGGTCAGTTCATAGAGCATGGTTGCTAGAAATAGCTGCTGCCTTAGGCACGGCTGCTGCCACCTCAGGTGCAGCCGTTGCTGGCTTAGGCAGGATGGTGTGTGAATTTACCACCTTGAATTGTCTAATAGGATGACTTTAGGGAAATGGTGTTCCGTTGGGGTGAACCTTTCTACTTATTCTACCACGCTGTTGAATTCTTAGAGAATTCTGAGCTGTCGGGCATGAGCTTCTGTTTTGGTGTAGCTTTAGCCGTAGCTTGTGTAGGTAGAAACTTCTAATTTAAACAATTTTTTGTAAATTTTTCTTTTACAAAATTTTCTTTATACCATAAGATATGCAAAATTTCTCGATGCTCCATTGTACTCATTGAAAATTTTCTATCTTTACAGGTTGCTGAAGACAAGGAGGGTACTATGGTAACCTGCACCAGGCGGGTCAAGTTGCCTTGCGGCCACAAGACTTGCCGGGAGCATGCGGAGTGCCATGTTTCCAAAGGTTCCTTTGCCACCTGGGAACCTACTAACTGTAGAGTGTGCAAGGACCTGATATATACTGGTTTCCGTGCTACCAACGTCTCCCAGGATGAGAAAGCGCGGACTCAGAAGACCATTCATCATTGGGTGAGATGCTTCCAATAGAGCTCTCAACAAGGTGCACATTACCTTCCTTCAATGGAACTTAAGGACCTCCTCTTTCCCAACGCCAAGGTGACGGTTGTTTTTGGTCACCAGATACCAACAGTGCAATTCCTGCCGGTACAGCTGGACCAGGCAGATGATGAAGTTTGGGACGCTCTTCAGGTGATGAGGTGGAGGCCGACAACATGTCAACGACTTCTTCCGTGACGTCAGAGAGAGAGAGAGAGAGAGAGAGAGCCTTACCTTACCTTACCTTATTGCCTTATTCTATGTTTGGGTTCCCACAGGTCCCTCAGTGTGAGGCACTTGTATATCCACCAGAGAGATGCTAATGCATCTTCTGGTGAATTTTGCATCTTCCAGTCTTGAATGGTGTGGGATGGATCTTAGGTATTTATCGAGCTTATTCTTAAACACATCTACGCTCACTCCTGATATGTTTCTTAGATGAGCTGGCAGCGAATTAAATAGTCGCTACATTATCAATGCTGGTACGTAGTGGATTAATGTCCTATGTGCCTTCCTTAGTATTCCTGGTATAGTTTTGGGCACTATTAATCTACCTCGGCTTGCTCTTTCTGATATTTTTCGCTCCATGATGTTTTCAGCAATTCCTTCCATTTGCTTCCATGTTTGAATTATCCTGTAGCGTTCTCTTCTCCTTTCTAGACTGTACAATTTAAAAAATTGCTGTCTTTCCCAGTAGTCAAGGTCCTTAACTTCTTCTATTCTAGCAGTATAGGACCTTTGTACACTCTCTATTTGTGCAATATCCTTTTGGTAGTGTGGGTACCATATCACTGTGCAGTACTGAAGTGTACTACGTACATAAGTTTTTTAAAGCATAATCATGTGTTCAGCTTTTCTTGTTTTAAGTGTCTGAATAGCATTCCCATTTTTGCTATACATTTAGCCAACAGTGTGGCTATTTGGTCGTTGCATAACATATTCCTGTTTAACATTACACCAAGGTCTTTAATTGCTTCCTTGTTTGTGATTGTCTCATTATTAGGTCCCCTGTATGCATATACCATTCCCTCTCTGTTTCCATAATTTATTGATTCGAATTATCGGAGTTAAATACCATCCTATTTATCTCCGCCCATTCATATATTTTGTTTAGATCTCTTTGTAATGAGTTCCTATCTTCATCACAAGTAATTTCTCTACTTATGCTTGTGTCTTCGGAGAAACTTCTCACTACAGAATCTTTAACATTACAGTCTATGTCTGAGATCATAATAACAAACAGCAGTGCAGCTAATACCGTACCCTGTGGCATGCCAGATATTACCTGAGCTTCATCTGATTTCTCGTCATTTGCAGTCACTATCTGTCTTCTGTTTTGTAGAAATTCTTTTATCCATTTTCCTATCTTTCCCACAATATTATGCTTTCTCATTTTTTCTCTAATATATTATGGTCTACCTTGTCAAAGGCTTTTGCAAAATCTAGATAGACCACATCTGTGTCTTTTTCATCTATCATATTTTTGTATATATTTTCATAGTGTGCTATCAGTTGGGTTTGTGTACTTTTTCCGGGCACAAAACCGTGTTGGCATATATCAAATAGATTATTTTCAACCAAAGATTCATTATTTTCTTTTTTATTACCCTTTCATACACTTTCAGAATATTTGATGTTAGACTAACAGGTCTATAATTGCTTGCCTCTAGTCTTGATCCACGTTTGAAAATAGGGGTTATATATGCTAATTTATATTTAACATATATCTCGCTCATATCTACACTTTGTCTTAGTAGTATTGCAAGTGGCTTCGCGATAGTGGGTGCAGTTTTTTTTTTAACAAAATCGCTGGAACTCCATCTGGTCCGGCCGCTGATCCATTTTTTATTTCGCTTATAGCCTGCACAATATCTGCTTCATTAATATCAATATCCGTTAGATATTCAATATTTTCTTCTCATTTCTGTTTCATTATTCTCACTCGCAATTCTTGGCGTGAACTCACTCTTATATTTTTCTGCTAATATGTTGCATATTTCCTTTTTTTTATTCGTTAACCGTCCTTCAATTCTCAGAGGGCCTATTTCTAATCTCCCTTTATTCTTCTTTTTTTGCATAGGAGTAAAGTACTTTAGAGTTTTTCTTGATATTTTTAAGTGTCCTTTATTCTAAGTCCCTTATTTCATTTTCTTTCGATTGCATAATCTTTTGTTCTGCATTTTCTATCTTACTTTTAATTTACATCATTTTCCATTAATTTTTTTCTTTTGCAAGATTTTTCTTTTCCTTTCTAATTTTCTGAAATAAGATCCTTCTGTCTCTTGGTATGCAAGTCTGATGGTTAGTTTTTTTTTCGGTACATATTTTTCAGCAATTTTCCCCAGTATTTTGTATAGTATATCTGTATTTACCTGTATATTATCACTTACAAATACATTTTTCCAATCTTTCTTCAATTCTTCATTTATTTCTGGACCATTTTATATTCTTACTATAAAGATTATATTTCCCATATCCTTCCCATCGTTTTGTGCTTTGTTTATCTCTGTGTTCGCTTGCTTTGGAATGGACTATTAATTCTATGACATTGTGGTCTGAAATTCCTGTGTTATACACTATTATTTCTTTAACATAATTCACTTCATTCACAAATACTAAATCTAGGACACTGTCCTTTCTTGTTGGAATGTGGTTTATTTGTTGCATATTATGTTCTAATAGCATATCTTGAAGCTTTTCAAATTGCCTCTTATCTTCTGCGCTACCATTACTCTCTTTTATATACAACCACTTTCTTCTATCCGTTCTTTCCAATCCACGAAAGGAAAATTAAAATCTCCGGATAGGAGTATATTCCAGTCTTTATGGTTTCTATATATATCATCTATTTTTTCAATTATTATATCAAACTCCTTAGTATTTGGGTGTCTGTAAACTACAATATTCACTAATTTTTCATATTCATGTTCTACCGCAATCAATTCACATTCTGTGTTGCTGTATTTTTCACAGACTTTTGCTTGATTTATGTCTCTTCCATATATTGCAGTTCCCCCTTGATTCCTATTTGTTCTGTCTGATCTATATGTTTGGAAACCCTTTATCTGGTCATCACTGCCAGTCTCTTGGGAATACCATGTTTCTCTTATATTTAATATATCTATTTTTTCAATTTGGGTTAGGTCTTCTAAGAACTCTATTTTCCTTTTAGAGTTACTCGTGACTAAACCCTGTGCATTCATCACTATGATGGTTTGTGTTTCATCCCATTATCTAATATTGGTGATAATATGGATTCTCTCATGTTTCCTTCCTGTTCTGATATGATGTTCTTTTCTTCATTTCCAGGATTCAGCTATTAAAAAATCCAACTTTTTTACTTTATTTGCTCTTTCGCCTTCATATTTATTTTTGTGTGTATACTGCATTTATCCCCATATCTGCACTAACCCCTGGCATTATAGATGCATTCTTTGTAGTTGGGCTCTAGTTGTGCATATTTGGGTTGAAAGGCATCATATCTTGGGGCCTTTTGTGCATAGCGCGGTATATACTAGGCTTGTTTTTTTGTTTCTTTTTTTGTTTCATTTTTGGTTTCATGTTTTTTGTCTGTTTGCTTTTGAATTTTCTGACTTTCCATCATGGTTGCAGGATGAATATTTCAACAATTTTTGTTGAATGCATCCTTTTCCTTCTTGCAGGTTTTTGCATATTTTTGGATGGAGATCTCTGCATTCGTCTAAATATGCACATTTACCATATATTTCATAATTATGGCATATCTTTGGATGCTTGTAGTAGCATCTTTCACCAAATCTGCAATTCCCTCTTTTCAGTAAATTGCAGACTATATCTTTCTTCTCTTTTTTTTTCTTTTTCTTGCTCTTCCCTAAAAGTATGTAGATCTAGGTAGAGTCTCTTTGGTCTATTATTTGTTTCCATCTGATAATTTATTTCTTCGTAAGTATGTTGCTGAATGGCTGCATATGTTGTATCAATGATTTCCTCTGTATCCTTACACATATCCTGTTCATTTTTCTCTTCTTCTTCTTCTTCTTTTTCTTCTTCTTCTTCTTCTTCTTCTTCTTCTTCTTCAACTATTTGCAGATTCAGTCTCGACTTAATTATATTTTCTATCCAGACTAAGCATGTTGAACAAAATACCTTTGTGTCTTTATTATTTATTTTTTGTTGTACTTCAGCGCAAGTAGGGTGTGTTGGTACATGACATCCTAGCATTAGGAAGGTATGGGGCTGAAGCATTCTTTTGAAAGCCCCTGACCCATTTACGCAGCGTGTCCCTAGCTGCATCCCTAGACTCTAGAGACTTTTGGTCATCAAAAGCCTCCTTTACCAAATTCTCACAAATGGCACATACCTGCGGGTCCCAATACTTGAGAACCCCTTTGGTGATAGAGCAGCGAGCGTGAGCCCTGCACACTCCATGTCCGTATCTTTTGCTACGGACTCTACAAAAGTTGTTCCCGCACTCGGGATGCTCCTCCTGTAAAGAAAGAAAGGCAAATGTGTTTTCTGTGAAATCTTCAGATATCGACTTACATTAAGCATTATATTCAGCTTGGATAGGGTAAGCTATAGGTAGGAAAGACACCTACATGTGCCTCCTGTCCAGCCATTTGCTATGACCTCCTCCCATATTGAACTAGGCAATTCCTAGGAATTAATTACTGGAAGACATTATCAAAGATATATTAAGTGTCCTCATGACACATCTTCCATTATACACTATATGGTGGATAAATCTAATGGAATTTAACCATTAATAAAAGAGAGAATCATTTCTCCTAAATGATGGTCTCACAAATGGCTGCCCAAGAACCACATGTAGGTTGGAAAAAATTGGTTTTCCAGGGCATAGCAGAAGCTGGCGGCAGTATGCCGTCAGTATTGCCGGTCCCGTCGACATCGCCGGCCCCGCCGACATCGGCGGCCCCGCCGACATCGCCGGCCCCGCCGACACTGCCGGCCTAGCCGACACTGCTGGCCTCAGCGACAGCGTCAGACCGCCGGCACTGCCGGCCCCGCCAACACTGCCGGCCCGGTCGGCACTCGCCGGGCTAGCTGGAACCTGCCGGGCAGGCCGGCACCAGCCGGACCTGCCGGCACATGCCGGCCTGACTGGGCTCAGTTACTATCTTACAATATAGTGGATGGAAGGCACATCGATCAGCAATGACCAAGGCAAGAGGAGGCAGCGAACTGCCGGCCTAACCATCCATATAGACGCCGGCAGAACTAATTGCCGGTGGCCAGCCCATAAACAAAGTCAGAGAAAAAGGGAAGGATAAAGGATGGCAAAGGATCAGCTATGCCGGCCAGCATCCCGAAAGAGTGAGCCAGTGGAAGAGGGAATTGAATTCGGGCTTCCACTCAACCATATCCCATCATAAGGAATATGGAAGGCAGTCCAAGGGAGGACTCGAGGGCACACTCAAAGATATGAGGTTACCTGCCGGCAGTCGACAGGAAAACTCAGGCCAGTTCTACAGACCCCCATAGGAACTATGTAGGACCATGGCCAAGGGTGAAGGTTCATCCAACACAAAAGAGATGGCGGGGTAGGGGGTAAAAGTCCATAAGTAAGGTAATACCCTAAGGAATTACCTAACCTGAGTGATTCTGATCTCAAAAGTAACCTCAAGTAGGGAAAATCAATTCCCCAGAAAGGGTTAGGTAAAAGAGAACGCCCATAGGACACACTCTTAGAGAACAGAATCACGTACTAAGGATTTCCACCAAGGAAGAAACCTATCTTCCAATTAGAAAACCTTAGAACAGGACTGTCTGCTAGGCCAGGAAAAGGAAACTTTGAAACAATACCTTTAAAGTGGCCTAGGGAGGACTAGCCTCCTGAACAGCAACTAGGCTAACTAGGAAGTCATTTCCCAGAAGCTAGATGCCTAACACAGACTCACTCTGATGTCCCGTCCTCCACTCCAAACCCGAGGATTGGCAAAGAATCAGCTATGCCAGAGCAAGGAAAGGAGAGAGAAACGAAACGCCCCAGTAAATTTTGCCCGAACATAGGTCAAAGCAAAATTAACTAAGGATAGCCTAGGCTAATCAGAGGGAAAGGGAATTACTCTTAAATCTCGTAGAGATAGTATGGACTTAAAAGGTATAGGAGATATCAATCTCCCCTTAAAAGACGACACAAGAACAATCGGGGACATATATCAAGTATACTAAAGCCCTTAGGCTATTAAGCCAAAGAGCATAGAGAGACGATCATCGAAACTCTAGTATACTAAAATGGGAGAGGAAAAAATACACAGTAATATCTTAATTGTATAAAATATTGCCTGAGCTTCAATAAAACTTTACCAGGAAGGTTATATCATGCATGAAGTGTGAAGGTGCCTAGGCTAGGAAGCCTGGCACTCGTGAGACTCGATCATAATAGCCAAAACCACGACAACAATGACATAATATAAAAATCCCTAGCTAAGAAAACTAAATAGCTAAAGTTATTAAAGCAATTAATGCCGGGAATATCGTTCTTGCTAACTAAATGAACAAAAGAACGATCGCGTCCATGACGCCATCCGGCTGGCAACAGCTCTTATTACGTTAAACACGATCTCAATCGACAAGCAAAACTGGCAAGAGCTTACATTTACACAATTCAAAGATATTACTTAACTTTCCAGATGCTGATGAAGTGGGGGAATCCATCACAACGATGAAAAAAGCTTTCAAAATAGCGAGACAACTCGGGAAAACACCGGTCACTGAAGCTACGAACGAAAGAATGGCTTAGGTGGCGCCTCGCGGTGGCGATTGGGCGAACTATTACAGTACATTAGGAGAATCGAGTGTTTACCTTTTTAACGACTCTCCTATTTTCTTGCCACTTTTCCCTCTCGAAGTGAAAATCGCTATTTGGGGTGTAAATAGCTGTGAGATGTGTCAAGATACGTCCTTACGCGATATCCCTTTGTGAATTTTTAAGGGATACTCGCTCCAGGAGTTAGAATTCTGGATACCTTCGGTAAATTCTCTGGGATATATTACTGTAGTCACATATAACCTAGGGAGCTACTTATGAAGGAACTTCCATCAGCACTACATGGCCTAAGCCCAAATATATATATATATATATATATATATATATATATATATATATATATATATATATATATATATATATATATATATATATATGCTATTAATTGGTCGCTTCTACTTAAAGAAATGTGACAAAAAAATAGGATTATATCAGTATTCAAAGCACTTTGTAATATGTTAGAGAATCCGATAACATAGGGTTTTGATACTCTTAATAAAGAAGAGGCTTCTCAAACGGTAGATATATTTATTTCTTGGTGTTAATGTCATTTGCATAAATCTGGTCAACATTCTTCCTAAGAAACTGCATTGCATCATTATTGTATCCTGCTGTGCGACATATTTACCTTTGCAAGTTTGTTATGGTTTAAGATACATTTATACTGTATCACAGAGCAGAAAATTCTTAAAAAATAGTAAAATGCTCTGAAATAGCAAAACAACCTTCTCATTAAAGTTTAATTCCGACAGCAGTATTACCTTTATGTAATGCCCGAAAAGTAAAAACATTATAGCCACGCTTTGTGATAGCAAAATACAGTATCTAAAGGGTTGAAATCAAAGGGTTCGAAGCCCACATACCTTTTAATTGCATATACAAAGGGAAAAAAAAAATAAACGGGTTAATGCATGGTTGGGTTTGATGTTTGTAGTTATTGGGCATGTGAGAAGTTATGTATGGTAGGTGATTTGTTAAAGGGGCATGGGTTAAATGTCTAAAAATTTAAGAATGGGTGATTGTGTCTTACCAATCAGATAGGTACAGTTTGTGGTATCAAGAAGACTCCGGATAAACTGAAAGCGTACAATTGTTTTGGAGTGTATGAGTGAAAGTGAGCATGGCTGTAAAAAGAGTTGTGATTATTTGCCAAGATTTGAAAGGAATGAGAATAAAAGAAAACAATCCAAGGAGAGCTGCTTTTTGTGTCTTGCCGACCTTGGAGAATATGAAAGTTGTAATGCAAAATATAATGTAGGTGACTGAGGAAGAGTTTGAATGGTAGGAAGAGTTTAAATTCATGGAGCAATTGAAAATGAAGTCTTGTCAAAATTTATTGAGACACAGGCTTAGTGTTGACCTATTTTTCATACAGTTGACAGGCTTGCAACACCAAACGGTAGAAATGCTATGATGAAAAGTTCCTGGCTTTAAGGGTATTGGGAAAGGGGAGGTAGGACAACTATTTAGGAGAAGATAGGCAAAGATAGGCAAAAAGAGCATTCTCTCTCTCTCTCTCTCTCTCTCTCTCTCTCTCTCTCTCTCTCTCTCTCTCTCTCTCTCTCTCTCTCTCTCTCTCTCTCTCTGCTACACAATTTGACTTTAGTTGTAGGAAACTTATGGGTCGAGTTTTTTTTTTTGCAGGACAATGCTCCACTTCTGAATCGGAGTGAAATTTCGTTCCCTTGAGATGTTTCTTCCTCTAGTTTCGTTAAGTTTTCAAAGTTTATATAGGAAATATTTATTTTAATTTTGTTACCGTTCCTAAATATTTTATATTTCCTTGTTTCCTTTCCTCATTGGGCTATTTTCCCTGTTGGGGCCCCTGGGCTTATAGCATCCTGCTTTTCCAACTAGGGTTGTAGCTTAGCAAATAATAATAATAATAATAATAATAATAATAATAATAATAATAATAGTGGAAAGAGATGATCGTCGGAGGGGGCCCAAGTGCGAGGAGTAAGGTGGGTGGTAGACTGATTCGAACCAAAAGCCACGTATTTTGCGAAGAGCTTCGTGTGCTTTGTGTGCTGGTGCTGTGTCCTGCAAAAAGAACTTGACCAATAATTTTCATACAATGAAGTCAAGCTGTGTATGAGAGAGAGAGAGAGAGAGAGAGAGAGAGAGAGAGAGAGAGAGAGAGAGAGAGAGAGAGAGAGAGGTGCTTTTTTTGCCCATATTCTCATGAAGAGTTGTCCTACCTCCCTCGTATATGAACTACTAAATTCTTCTTATGTTTTGTAGCATCTTATTCTGATCTTAAATTTTGTTTTGAAAGATTAAACATAATTTTTTATGTTTATTTTAAAGTTTTGGTTCTTATACGTTGGTTTTTACTTTGTGTAGCTTAGGTATTTTAAGACATTTTAATTATCTTTTTTGGATAGTATGTATTACTAAGTGCTAGTTTACATGTTCGTTAATCGAAAAAATCGTAAAGTTTCTATCTTTAAACTGATGGGCCATAATTTAATATTTCCCCCATTTCAGGTCTGGTATGAGGCAGCAGTGCAAGTGTTCTTCTCTGTAGGGGCCGGGTTTGGTGTACACCTGTCCTATGCCTCTTATAACAACTTTAACAACAACTGTTATCGTGATTGTCTGATCACCAGTCTAGTCAATGCATTCACTAGTTTCTATTCAGGTCTAGTGATTTTCACATATTTGGGTTATATGGCTTTCAAGCAGAAAACTCCTATCAGCGCTGTAGCCACAGATGGTAAGTGACTCTCTCTTCGGCACAGATACACTCTACTTAAGAAATTGTCAGCAATAATGTTCATTTATAGAAGCCCGCTAATTTGTATGGATACAAAGAAATAATTTGCACGATTAAATTCCCTACGTCCTAGACAAAACATACAATAAAAAGGGGACACAAGAAGTTATATAATACTTTATGCATATGTTTGCCTATATTGTTAGTATTTGCTCGGGTGTAGTTTGGTTCATAAAGAGAGAGAGAGAGAGAGAGAGAGAGAGAGAGAGAGAGAGAGAGAGAGAGAGAGAGAGAGAGAAACTAATGATGTAAGACTGACATACCTAAAAGGGTAGAGAATAGTCGAAAGTATATATATATATATATATATATATATATATATATATATATATATATATATATATATATATATATATATACATATATATATATATATATATATGTATGTATATATATATATATATATATATATATATATATATATATATATATATATATATATATATATATATATATATATATATATATATATATATATATACAAACACATACACAGACACAGACACACACACATATATATATATATATATATATATATATATATATATATATATATATATATATATATATATATATATATATATATATATATATATATATATATACAGAGAGAGAGAGAGAGAGAGAGAGAGAGAGAGAGAGAGAGAGAGAGAGAGAGAGAGAGAGAGAGAGAGAGAGAGATTGGTCAAAATCCCAGCAGCTAACAAATGATAAACATGAAATATGTATTAAGCTCCTAAAGGAAAACTAAAGAATTCGGTTGGTGTTAATTCTTTCATTTTATTGATATCGTTAAACTTACAATGAAATAAGAACACAGATGCATCGCTTTTTGATGTCCTCAGATAAGTCGGATTTAAGAAAAAAGGTTAACAGATGCTCCATGGAAAATCATCATCATCATCATTATTATTATTATTATTATTATTATTATTATTATTATTATTATTATTATTATTATTATAACTAGCTAACTGGCGAAGCTACAATTCTAGTTGGAAAAGCAGGATGCTATAAGCCCGAGGGCTCCATTATTATTATTATTATTATTATTATTATTACTTGCTAAGCTACAACCCAAGTTGGAAAAGCATAATGCTATAAGCCCAGGGGCCCCAACAGGGAAAATAACCCAGTGAGGGAAGGAAACAAGGAAAAATTGAATATTTTAAGAACAGTAACAACATTAAAACAAATATTTCCTAGATAAACTATAAAAACTTCAACAAAACAAGAAGGAGAGAAATTAAAAAGAATAGTGTGCCCGAGTATCCCCTTAAGCGAGAGAACTCTAACCCAAGACAGTGGAAGACCACGGTACAGAGGCTATGGCACCACCCAATACTAGAGAGCAATGCTTTGATTTTGGAGTGTCCTTCTCCTAGAAGAGTTGCATACCATAGCTAAAGAGTCTCTTCTACCCTTACCAAGAGGAAAGTACTCACTGAACAATTACAGTGCAGTAGTTACCGCTTGAGTGAAGAAGTGTTTGGTAATCTCAGTGTATAAAATCAAAACCGTGATGAAAGAAAATGAGAAAATAAATAAACCATATGAGAATTAATGAACAATTAAAATGTTTTAAGAACAGTAACAACATTGAAACAGATCTTTCTTATATAAACTATAAAACGAGACTTATGTTAGCCTGTTCAACATAAAACATTTGCTGAAAGTTTGAACTTTTGAAGTTCTACTCAATCAAAAACATTATCTTTTCAATCCCACCTCAGCGGAAATGAATTTCTATCTACCAAAAGCCTTTTGGGGACGTCTTATTTAACTCGGCTTAGCATCGTACAACTGAATAAAATTCCTTTCCGTTATCATAAAATTCAAAGCATACTCTAAAAGTCTATATATATATATATATATATATATATATATATATATATATATATATATATATATATATATATATATATATATATATATATATAGAGAGAGAGAGAGAGAGAGAGAGAGAGAGAGAGAGAGAGAGAGAGAGAGAGAGAGAGAGAGAGAGAGAGAATAGAATGCAAAGAATACCCGGGCATAGCTTCTGTCATATAGAACTGAATATTTAAACATACCGAGATTTAGAATACGTTATGATATTTGGGTTAACATGCATTGTTGTATCAGCCTGTGACCAGTTGTTTCAAAGACCCAAGTTAGGCCAATGAGCAGCCAAGGCATTAATAGACGCTGCATCTTTATGCTTTTTAGTTCTTATAGATATGCCTTGATATGGTTAGCCAACATAGATAAAATTACTTACTAAACACCGGATATGAAAGGTTGAAGGTTTTTGGTTTCAGTTCCAGTATCATCTGAAGAGACGCACACCAGAACGTCAGCCAGGTATAACCAACCTCCGAGTGTGGTGTCCAACCATAGCAGCAACCTCCCCAGTAAACACCTTAAACTTGCAGTTCTAAGCTAAGAGCCCTCTGCTGCATTGCGAAGGCAAGGCGAACGCATTACCAATGTACCATTTTACTGAAATATGGCTATTACAATCCACATATTCTTCAATATGCAGGTATATTCGAACACTATCCTTATGATTAACTTTTTTCTGATAGATAGATAGATAGATATGCACGCCCATGCGAACACACACGCACAGATTGGGTGCAGGACAACTCAACACCAGGACAACTCGACACCGGGACAACTCAACACCAGGATAACTAAAAAACTATAAAACTATAAAACACACACACACACACACACACACACACACACACACATATATATATATATATATATATATATATATATATATATATATATATATATATATATATATATATATATATATATATATATGGGTCAAATCCTATTAAATTCTTAGAGATTAGCTTCGGCATTCTTTGTCTCGCACAATAGTCTTCCGTATACACCATGGAGAATTTCCTGCGTCGTATCCTTCGTCCAGAAGAAAGAAAAATAGCATACAATGTGTACCAATTTTTTGATATGGGAAAAGGATAATGTAATTGACCAAGCAATCAAACTTATCACAGATGCAATCAACATATAAAAGACGGCTTTGTTTCAGATTTGCAAGGAAAATAGGGCCAAGGCTTTTGAGCATACTGATAACATTATGAAGGAAGACATGAAAAATGACGTCTGTCTTAACGAATTCATTGAATCTTTTATGATAGAACTAACTTCATCTGACGAAGAGTCACCATAACCACGTTTGATAACTGAGCCTTTGTTGTACAATTTTTTTGCCCATTAATTAAATAAATTCTAGAACAATACAATCATCAATGTAAATATACTTTATTAAACTTAGTTAATTAAATACTTTGTAAAAATCCTGTCTTTTAATAATCAATAAGAATTGAGAAATTAATTTATTTGATATCAACATTAAGGTTATTTCTCTTAGTGTGATAATCTCTTTATAACAATTTTGTTCTGTTATGTCAGAGTTTCAACTTTGTTGTCACCACGTGGTTGAAAACAAAAATAGTGAAGGAAACAATTTGAAGAGAGTATCAAATTAAAGGATTATATTCTTAGACCGTTCAAATCCAGGTGAATGACTTGTTAGCCGACCCTTCTTTCCTATTATTGGCTCGCCCACAGATTAAAACGGTCAAGCCAGGTGTGCTTTAAAAATGACCCAAGAGTTTGGGATGAAGAAGTTATTCCATTGTTCATTGAAAAGAGACAAGTAAACCAAGTATATATATATATATATATATATATATATATATATATATATATATATATATATATATATATATATATATATTTGTGTGTGTGTGTGTGTTATAAATTTATAGTTGTCCCGGTGATGAGTTGTGCCGGTGGCATATTCCTGAAGTCTGGTCTAGTATATACAAGCCCCACCCCCTTGCCCGTCATCCGTGGCCAGGCTCCACCCCTTTACGTTATACCAGCTACAGATGTATAAACAACCTTTAAAAACACGCTTGTAGCTGTTTGAACGAAGCCTTCTTTATAAACAATTAATGTAGATATATATTATATGTATATGCCATTGAGTTTTCTCCCTTCCTAGGGTACGCTGTACAAAATTAACATGATGTAATAAGTTTAGTTGAATGGTAACACTATATCCCGCCAATTTTCGTCCATAATTCCATATTAGAATGTCGAGAAAATTAATTGGAATGCATACGATTCTTGCGTCTTATTTGGTTAAGACATGTGTATATATACTTGTATGTTGTATGATATTTTTTTTGAATACTAATGAAACAATATAGCCTATTAGCATTACGTTTAAAATATATTCATCTATTACAACACCCGTTTTTAATACCAATACATGGACAGCATTCGTATTAGCAGCCGAAACTTTTCTGGTCAGTTCGATTGTATTTATAATTGCTTAGGTAGTTAAGTTTACCTTTAGCGAGGGGCGCTATATAACTTTAGCTATGCACAGAAAACTTCGGGAACTGACAAGAAACCGAGGTATAGAGTAAGGGCCCGGCCAGACCAAGCGCGGCTAGCGGCGAGGTTAGCGGCAAGAGGTTCCAGCTGATAATTGAAACCTTAGGTATCTTATGTAGGTGGCCAGCCTTGCGACTCCTATCTGGCCACCTACATAAGATTCCTAAGGTTTCAATTATCAGCTGGAACCTCTTGCCGCTAACCTCGCCGCTAGCCGCGCTTGGTCTGGCCGAGCCCTAAGGGAGGTATAATGAGTTAAAAATGGCCATTAAAAAATAGGACAATTTAATTAAATTAGGGAACTTTCTGTAAGACTTCCTTGAAATACCCTAAATAGTAATGCACAAATATAGATAAATGTTGATACCATTCTAGAACTGCATTTCGTATGTGAATTAAACCCTACTTATATATATATATATATATATATATATATATATATATATATATATATATATATATATATATATATATATATATATATATATATATATAACGGATTTTGAGAGAAGCGAAAAATCTATTTTTGGGTGAGATAGCCATAGCGTCCTGATGGAAGGTTCCTTTTTGGTAGCTTCCTTGGGTATATCACTACTAAATATTCCCAGAGAATTTAACCACAGGTTATCACAGAATTCTAACTTCTGGAGCGAGTATCCTAAAGGTTTCCCTTTTAAGACATCGTATATCAACAGGGGACGCATGTATTAACGTGCCACATAGCTATCTATACCCCAAACAGAGTTAACACTTCGGTGTGTAGGGGCGGAGAATAGCCGGGGAGCCGTTCCACAGCTAATCTCGTTCGTGGCTACTTTTGGTACTCGAGACGTAAACAAACGGGCGCCATTGCTAAATGACGTCACGTCCGTCCTCATCCTGAAGCCAGTTGCTTGCCGATCGCCATGATACAGCAGAGCAGGGTGGGACCTGAAAAACTGGACGAAGTAGCAGGGAGGGTCCATCAGGACGCCATGGCTATCTCACCCAAAAATAGATTTTTCGCTTCGCTCAAAATCCGTTTTTTGGGCTCAAGCCATGGCGTCCTGATGGAAGAATACCAGCGAATCAATGTATCGTGGTAGATTTTCCCCTATTTGAGTAAGTGCCAAGGGCTTTGAACAGGGTAGCATAGTAATCTTAATAGAAGAACCGTAGGGAAGAGACCTTCCTGCCCCCTGGCAGTGAAGTTCCCACGGGCCATGCCGAGATCAAAGTGGTTATCGAAGGGCTATTCACCTTGCTAGAAGAACCTGAAGAACTTGGAGACAAGACTGAATGGTTGGCATTCATATAGGAACATTCTCAAGGGCAGACAAGTGGTGGTTAGGCACTTTATGTTAATGGAGAATTGTCTGGTCTGTAAGGTATGAAGAGAGTAAGTATTCGTATTGGAATATTACATTGCACAGGTGAATATATAATAAGGGTTGAGACCTTAGTATCTTCATCAACCATAAGAGGAAGGGGATAATAAAACTATGACAGACATGTATTTCATAGTATAAGTAGGAGCGGATTGAGACGCACAAGTAATAAAATAAAAATTTTATTTCACAATTGCAGAGAATATTAATGAATTGTAATATATGTAAAGTTAATTTACAACAAATTATAATGTACATAGTAATGAAAGACTTGCTCTTGAATCTGAAAGAGAATTTCAAATTTATTAGTAGGCACTCGTTCTCGAGGAACGTCAGTCTTTAAAATAAAACACATCATGCTCTAGGCATGCGGCAGTCGTGTGACGACTATGACATTTCACCTGGGATAAGAACAGTTATATGAAAAGCACTAATTGTTTTCGACATCACTACGTATCACTCGAGGGTCAACATAGGCACCCGAAGAGTTAGAGTCCCAAGTAACTCACTGTTCTATGCAGAGTTAGGTGCAGGTTTCATAACACTACCTGCGGCTACCACAAAATGTTTGACTTCGTGCACTTGTTTCGCATAATGTTTAAAGAAAACACGCGAGGATTTCCAGCCTGTGAAACTCTTAAGGCTTTCGAAATCCATACTCTGAAAGAAATTCAGAGACGATGCAACTTTTCTAGGATCGTGACCGGCGGGTGTACTGTCAGGATCCGCTCTGCGAATGAAGTAGGCGATTTTCGCTCTTAGTTGTTTCAGTGACAGGTCGCTGCCCGATGTTTCTCCTTTGAAGAGCTGGCCTCCACCAAAGTCCGAAGTTCTGCGAAGATAGACCTTGAGGCTCTCTACTGGGCATAGAGAGGCATCTTCTTTCAGGGGGCATATTCTCCAAGGGCCCCATCTTTTGGTGGGTAATTCGTTTTTGGCGAGAAACGTCGGATCCGGGAAGAGGGTAAGGTCTCCTGAGTCAGTAAACAGGATATGACCCTCTTCTCTCGATAATGCCACTATTTCGCTGACTCGGGCTCCTGAAGCAAGAGCAAAAAGAAATATAACTTTCTGAGTCAGATCCTTGAGAGGGCATGAATCATTATCCAAGTTGGAGGCGAAATGGAGCACCTTGTCCAAAGACCAGGAGATCGGTTTCGGTGGGGGTGCTGGGCGTAGACGAGCGCATGCTTTCGGCAGTTTATTGAAGATGTCACTGGAAAGATCAATCTGGAAGGCATACAACAGTGGTCTAGTCAAGGCCGATTTGTAAGTAGAAATCGTGTTGGCTGCCAAGCCCTGTCCATGAAGGTGAATAAAGAAGGACATGCAGAAATCAATGGTGATTTCCGTAGGATTTTTTGCCTTGACGAATGAGACCCATTTTCTCCAAGATGATTCGTATTGCCGTCTTGTGGATTCGGTCTTGTATTCCTCGAGGAAGTCTAGACTTTTCTTCGAGATCCCAAACCTTTTCTTCGCGGATAGGGAGAGAAAATCATGAGATGAAGGTCATTGATTTTCGATGATGAAGCGAAGACAGTCAACTTCTGTACTTGCTGGGAGAGAACTGGGCCCGGGAGAGGGATCAGCGTGGGCTGCAGCTCCAGGACCAGGGGATACCAATTACTCCTGGGCCACTTGGGAGCCACTAGGGCCGCTGTCCCTTTGAAGGTTCTCAGCTTGGAGAGGACTTTCAGCAGAAGGTTGGTGGGAGGGAACAGGTAGATCTTGGACCATCTGTTCCAGTCCAGTGACATGGCGTCCACTGCCTCTGCCTTGGGGTCCTCGTACGGGGCCACATATCGAGGAAGTTGATTGTTGTCGCTCGTTGCGAAGAGATCGATCTGAAGTTCTGGGACTTGGTGAGAGATGAAGGAGAATGATCTTGCGTCTAGAGACCATTCCGACTCTATCGGGCTTGTCCGGGATAGAGCGTCCGCCGTCACATTGCGGAATCCTTGTAGGTGAACTGCAGACAGGTGCCACTTCTTCCTCTCTGCCAGACGGAAGATTGTCAGAAGCACCTGATTTATCTGGGGCGATCTTGAGCCTTGGCGATTGAGACATCGAACTACCACCGAGTTGTCTAGGGTTAGACGAATATGGATCGAGGGAGGCGGGGAGAGTTTCTTCAGTGTTAGAAGGACCGCCATGGCCTCCAAGATGTTGATGTGAAACGTCTTGAATAGGGGAGACCATGTGCCTTGAGCCTGTTTTTGGTGGGAGTGACCTCCCCAACCCTCCAGCGAAGCGTTCGTGTGGATGTTGAGTGAGGGAGGTGGGTGTTGAAGAGGGATGGACCTTTTCAGGGCCGTCGCTTCCGACCACGGCTTGAGGAGAAGCCGAAGTCTGTTTGGGAGCCGTCTCTTGAGATCTCTTCGAGCGATGGATGCAGAACGTCTCCAGACTCCCGCGGCATCCTTTAGCTGTGCACGAAGCACTGGGTTTGTCACTGAGGCGAACTGTAGAGAGCCTAGAACTCGTTCCTGCTGGCGTCTTGAGATCCGTTTGGATTTCAGTAGTCGTTTGACAGACCCTGCTATTTCCTTCCTTTTCTTCTGGGGGATGGAAAGGTGGTGTGACTGAAGGTTTCACTGGATTCCTAACCATTGGAACTTCTGAGCTGGAGAGAGGCGAGATTTCTTCGCGTTTATCTTGAATCCCAGGTGTTCTAGGAACTGGGTGACTTTGCTGCAGGATTTAAACAATCCTCGGGCGATGGAGCCCAGACTAGCCAGTCGTCGAGGTAGGCCATCACCTGGACGTCTCGGAGGCGGAGCTGTTGTACTATGGCGTCCGCCAGCTTTGTGAAGATCCGAGGGGCCACGTTGAGGCCGAAGGGCATGGCCCTGAAGGCGTAGCTTTTCCTTTGGAGTCGAAATCCTAGGTAGGAGGAAGCGTGATGGTTCATTGGAACGTGCCAGTAGGCATCCGCCAGGTCTATGGAGACCGTGTAAGAACCTCGAGGCAGAAGGGTCCTTATCTGTTGAAGAGTCAGCATCTTGAACTTGTTGTTCGCTATGAACTTGTTGAGGGGGGATAAGTCCAGAATGACTCTGAGCTTGTCGGAGTCTTTCTTGGTGACGCAAAACAGTCTCCCTTGGAACTTGGTTGACTTTACCCTCCTTATCACCTTCTTGTTCAAGAGATCTAGGACATATTCTTCCAGAAGGGGGGTTGATTGTTGGAAGAATTGCTGGAAGGTTGGGGGTGGTTGAGTCCAACTCCAGCCTAGACCCTTCTTGACGATGCTGTGTGCCCAGGGATCGAAGGTCCAACGATCCTGGAATTGGCGGAGTCTTCCTCCCACCGGAAGCACTTCATTGCTTCTGGTGTCCCGAGGGCTTACTGCCTCGGCCGCTAGCTCCCTTTCCTCCTCTGCCTCTGGAGGGACGGCGAGATGCGTCTCTGCCTGCACCTCTGTTTGAGCCTCTACCTTTGGGACGAAAGGTAGTTGTCTGTTGCTCAAAGGCAGGGGTGAAAACCGGTGACTGGGACAAAACCGGTTGGGTGACCAGCTGAAAGGTCTGTTGTGGCTGAGCAGCCACTTGGGGAGTAGCGGGTCCCGGAAACTGCCGTCTCTGTTGACGTTGCTGGGGTTTTGGCTTGAAGGATTTCCTCTTAGGTTGAGGGCCATCGTCCTGAGAGGATTTCCTCTTTTTCGACATGCCCCACTTGTTGAGAAGGTTCCTAATCTCAGTGGTGGCCTTGTCGGTGATCTCTTTCACAAGGTCGGAGGGAAAGAGGTGCTTACCCCAGACGTTGGAGGAAATCAGCCTCCGGGGTTCGTGTCTCACTGTGGCACCTGAGAACACGAATTCACGACAGGCTCTCCGAGCCTTCATGAAATTGTACAGGTCCTTTACCAGAGTCGCCATGTGCGATTTGGCGAGTACCATGTAGTTGTCGGGGACTCTGGTGTCACCAGCCATGACGTCAAGCTGTACTTGGAGGGACATGGATGCTGCGAGCCTTTCCTTCATGTCTTGTTCCCGACGAAGGAGATGGTCATTAAGTTTCGGGAGGTCTTCATTAAACTGACGTCCAGCCACGTCAGGATCTAGTTTTCCCACCACGAAGGTATGCTGGATATCCTTCCAGTGTCGAGCATCGGGGGGAGTCACCATGGAGAAGGGTCTGCACTCCTCCAGTGCAGGACAGGGCTTCCCTTCTTCCACTGCCTTGTGACACGCAGCGAAGGCCTTTTCCGTAAAGGGAAGGACTGCGTCGTCGGGTGCGACGTAGGTAGGATGCTTCTTGCTCAGTGCCGGGAGCATTGAGCAGGTAAAGCCCCTACTTTTAACAGCTTTGGCTAGCATAGCCTGGGCCTTCTGGAGATCAAAAACTATCACCTCCTTTGGTTCGGTCTCCTCTTTAGAGGCAGGTTCGGATCGAAGCCAGACGTAACAGTCCGGGTAAGCCTCAAAGCTCGGGAAGAACTCCACTTCTTCCAGGGCAACCGAGCCGATCTTCTCGCTGATGAAGATCCTGCCCGTTGCGATGATCATATGCTCAGCATACCTCCAGGGGTTGGCGTGTGAGCATATCGGGAGGTCCTTAACCGAAATCTTCTTCGGTTCTTTGGAACCTCCCATGGACCTGATGTACTCGTGTGTCACTTGAAGCTTCTGGTCCATAAGGGCTTCTATCATACGGAACATCTCCTGGGTGGATGGGATGGGGTCCGGGGTAGCGGAGGTAGACGGAAGAGACACTTCCGTCGGTGTAGGAGTAGGGGCGGGGGTGGAAGGCGGAGCGACCTCCTGCTCCGACTCGATGTAATCCACCTGGTCCTCTTCAACGTCCGCGTCTTGGGCCATGAGGGTCCTCTCCGTGTTCTCCGAAATATCCGACATACGTTCCTCGTTGTCGGCATCCAGGTGACACTCGTGCATGGACTGGGACATGACAACATCGGGTTCCACCTATATCTGGACGGTGGGGATCTGATCCTTGGGGACCACAGAATCTGGGGATGCCTTTGGGAACAATAAGGCCCTAATGTCTTCAGTGGCAAGGTACGGTCCAGTGGCGTTCTTCTGGAAGCCACGCACCCATTTGCGTAGCTTCTCTCGAGAAGCGTCCCTAACCTCCGCTGAGGGAGGATTGTTGAACGCGTCGACCAGGCGGTCCTGGCAGACCGTACAGTTCTGCGGGTCCCAGAACTTTAGATCCCCTTTCTTGTTGGCACAAGGGGCGTGGGTCCTACACGCCGTGTGTCCATAAAAGTGCGGGCGCTTCACTGCACAGAAGCTGTGGTCACACTTCAGTTGCTCCTCCTGTAAGAGAAAGAGAACATGAGTATGGGGGAGTCATAAGGATGACTCTTAAACTAAAGTTAAATATTAATTGATTAATTTTAACTTAACATTAAGTGTGATGCACAGAGAATGGGCGGAAAGAAGGAGATAGATACATACTCCGTGTAACCCGCCCGGCTGGTTACCGTGACCTTCATCCATAGACAATCTGCTGTGACCGAAGGCACAGGATAGAATTCAACATGGAATGCCCGTAGGGCAGTGGGAATTCTATTGGAAATTGTCAAGGGTATAAGGCTAGGACTGAGGCCACTCAGACACTAGAATTGGAAACTAGAAGATCCCATAGAGTAACGGTTTCCGGCAACCAGCCGTGCTAAGATACACACAGCATGCTGGAAATCTGTGATATGCAAGAAGACAGCATGGTTACTAATAGAACGGTAAGATAATACCAATCCATTTACGTAATCAAGTCATCTGGTTGCGATGTAGGGCTATCAACATCAGATGATAGCTAGTAGAAGGGGGTGCAAGTCGTCTTGACGCCTCCGGAAGGCTCCGGCAGACCGCCGGCACGCCGGAGGCCGCTCCAGCAGAGTTTCTGGCATTAAGGAAGACAATATAGAAGTCAAGAGTAATACCAGGGTGGCGGCCCCCGCCACAGCAGCGGCACACCGGCAGGAAGCGGCGGGTCTGGCAGCCGGAGGTAGCCGGCTTGGTGACAGGGACAAGGATGGTTATAGCGGGACCGGAGTGCCGGCATCCACTGCCGGCACTCCGAGGGCCGGCCGGTGGACGGACGACTGAGGCTATGAGGAAGGAGGGAAGGCCATCGGCTAGGCGCCGGCGGCAGGCGGCAATCCCCCGGCACGCGGGGGACTGGCGGCGCAGAGGGTAAGGGGTAAGTCACCAAGGTAGGAGGTGGGTATCACCGACAGTAGAGGCGGCAAGGGACCGGCACCAGGATAGAGAAAGAGACAGAAGGGGGGATGTAGGGGTCCGGTCACGGACCCCAAGACATCCCACCTGAGTGGGTGTACCCATGATAGAGGCTAGCCCTATCACCCAGAAGCGGGGGCCGCAGAGGACCGGGAGCTAAGGGAGCCCAAGGGAGGGCAGGGAACACTCAAGAGGGGGGAGAGCCCCTATAGACAGAATGCATCTAGTGGCTAACCCCATAGGACACTATAAAGGGTATATGTACCAGAGCGGACTGCACACAGGAGCTCAAGGTAGCCCTACCACTCCACCCTAGGGAGGAGTTGTAGGACAGGGGACAGATGGGTAAAGACTAACCTAAGCATAGGCTAGGCCATACAAGAGATAGGTGGGGAGGGGAGAAGAGAAGGGTCTTCTGTGGATGGGGTTCTGTACCAGAGCGGCCACCAAGGAAGGGAGGACACTCCTTAGCCTAAGGTAAGGCAGCCTGTCTGAAAACGGTGCATGGGTATCGTTTCAGCAAGGTACAGAACTAACCTCTCCAAAACCTAACCTAGAGCAGGGATGTCACACCCTGAACTAGGAAGGATGGAAGACGTATCGCTATTGCAGGAAAGGTCGGAGACCTAGCCCCAGCAATAGAGGAAGGACTAGCCGTTCCTCATTCTCGGACGCAACCCTAAGGGGGGATCATTCCCTTAGGGAGGACAGAGAAGCGATATAGTACTCTGATAAGAGCTTGACCCCCTTACGTGGTAGGGGGAGCAAGACTACACAGAGGGGGTGCCCTAAGGCAGGGGATGAAGGAAGCATATAGGGGTCCTACTTGTAGGTTAGGTTAGAAAGATACACTATCTAACCTGTCCCTTATATGGTCCCTGAAGGCGAAAACACTTGCATCACAGTCAATAGTATTGTAAAATAATGCCACTATCTTCATAAATAAACCTAGGATCACTGATAAATATCATGCATGAACACTGATATAGGCGCTCTGGCCTAGGGGCTATACTAGCCAACTGGTATGGGGTCAGTTGATGACCGATAAAAAAGCGTCAAAACACGATATAAAAGTTCCTAGCTATGAAGACTAAATAACTAATAGTATCCATTAGTTAATGAGGCCGGAAAACACTGTTGAGGCTATCTAAATAAGGCATGCAAAACAACAGCGACGCCATAAAATGGCCGGTCCGGTCGAGGCAAACTTATCATTTTCATGATGCATCACAAAGTAGTCATGAAAATGATAAGTTTGCAGTTGGTTTGGTTACCCCCTTCATGATGAGAGCACACACACACATTTATGCAGAATATCAGAAAATGTACTTGATCTATTCTTAGGCTCCATATGAAACCACTGCATGAATAGTTTTGTTACATATCTATGAATTGAAAACAGTGATGTATGTATCAACTACTTATTTAGTGCTCTTCCCAAAATTCATTCATCATTTTTATCTGGAAAGAACACAGTACCTACAGTATAAAGCAAAGCTCAATTGTTAAGACATCTTTAAAGTTTGATGATTTATGCACATGAAAATAACATTTCATATACCTTGTCTGAAGTAGTTGTTGAACATCTCTCTGGTGCATGGAGAAACTCTCAGTTCATCCAGAACATCAGGTGTGTCAAGGGGATGGTTGTGATTCCCCCTGATCATCATGAGGCAGGGAAAGTCCTTTATATGTTCAGGAGATCTTGAGTGCACAATCTTGATCTCAACATCCATAAGCACATTGCAACTGTGAAAATAACAGCAATCATTAACTCTACATAAAACTTTTCCCTAAAAAAAAAAAATCTTAAAATCAAAATGAAAACAATAATACTGTAAAAAAAAATTATGTATAAAAAACACCCCACAGGGTTACGTTAGTTTAACAGCTTTAGTTAAAATTAATTTTTCCTGAAACGATCCATGCTGTATCAGTTGGTATGGTGATGTTTGTGAATACAAGGTTGAAAATTTTTTATGTAAGTTTCGATGTTTCTCCTTTTTTAATTTTTTTTTTCGGGGGGGGGGGGGTTAAATTAATTATAACAATTAGTTTAATTACTCTTTTGTATTTACATGTGCATTGCAAACTTGGGGAACTGGATGGAAATTTTTGTTTTTTGGGGGAAGGCAAATTAACATCAGATTTCTAAGAACATTCCCTTAAACTGGGGAATGCATAAGTAAGGTCTAAACTCACGATCATTTGGTTATTCACCATATATATATATATATATATATATATATATATATATATATATATATATATATATATATATATATATATATATATATATATATATATAAGTAGGGTTTAATTCACATACGAAATGCAGTTCTAGAATGGTATCAACATTTATCTATATTTGTGCATTACTATTTAGGGTATTTCAAGGAAGTCTTATAGAAAGTTCCCTAATTTAATTAAATTGTCCTATTTTTTAATGGCCATTTTTAACTCATTATGCCTCCCTTAGGGCTCGGCCAGACCAAGCGCGGCTAGCGGCGAGGTTAGCGGCAAGAGGTTCCAGCTGATAATTGAAACCTTAAGTATCTTATGTAGGTGGCCAGATAGGAGTCGCGAGGCTTCCCGCGACTCCTATCTGGCCACCTACATAAGATACCTAAGGTTTCAATTATCAGCTGGAACCTCTTGCCGCTAACCTCGCCGCTAGCCGCGCTTGGTCTGGCCGGGCCCTTACTCTAAACCTCGGTTTCCTGTCAGTTCCCGAAGTTTTCTGTGCATAGCTAAAGTTATATAGCGCCCCTCGCTAAAGGTAAACTTAACCAAACTTTTTTGTGTATGTGGTAGTATTCATAGTGGATGGGAGGTCATACTGCCACAGTATGTAATTTACGACAGGAAGGAATGCCTAAGCAATTATAAATACAATCGAACTGACCAGAAAAGTTTCGGCTGCTAATACGAATGCTGTCCATGTATTGGTATTAAAAACGGGTGTTGTAATAGATGAATATATTTTAAACGTAATGCTAATAGGCTATATTGTTTCATTAGTATTCAAAAAAAATATCATACAACATACAAGTATATATACACATGTCTTAACCAAATAAGACGCAAGAATCGTATGCATTCCAATTAATTTTCTCGACATTCTAATATGGAATTATGGACGAAAATTGGCGGGATTTAGTGTTACCATTCAACTAAACTTATTACACCATGTTAATTTTGTACAGCGTACCCTAGGATGGGAGAAAACTCAATGGCATATACATATAACATATATCTACATTAATTGTTTATAAAGAAGGCTTCGTTCAAACAGCTACAAGCGTGTTTTTAAAGGTTGTTTATACATCTGTAGCTGGTATAACGTAAAGGGGTGGAGCCTGGCCACGGATGATGGGCAAGGGGGTGGGGCTTGTATATACTAGACCAGACTTCAGGAATATGCGTCCCGGTGTTGAGTTGTCCTAGCGTTGAGTTGGCGGTGTTGAGTTGTCCCTTTCCGCACAGATTCAACCCTTCCCACCCTCTCCTCCCTACCCGAGAGACGGAGAGAGACCAAGGAGTCTTAAGTTTGTCAATACCGCTCAGCGTGATAGGAAAGAAATATCTATCTTTTCCAAATACCATTCATGAAATGATGACCGAGCATGTTATTTATTGACTTTTTCACAAACTGGACATTAAGAAAGTTTTTGTATTTATTATTTTTATTTTCATATCTTGGATTTCATATATTTTTCGACCTTGGTAAACACATTTTTTGTAAGTCATGCCGGTGTACCCAGTTCAAATGACTCTCCATTTCAGAAGACTTCCCTAGTCGTTTGAAACTAGTTTGAAATGACTCCCCAGTCAAATGAACCTAGTTTTGAATTACCCAATTGTTGAATGTTCCCTGAGTTGATTGCAGTAATGTTATCTAATGAAATGAAGACAGTGAAAGAGTTTTTTTGTCAAATACGTAGCCTGAACATTTAGGCAATGACTGGGGAAAGATGCGAATTTCATAAGAAAGCCTCGATTTGTTTATTTCAAATTACCTTGCCTATAGCAAGACACGGGTTCCTACATTAGCAGCCCATAAGAAAGCGTTGGTCTTTCGTCATCCAAGAAAACTACAATAACTCTGGTGGACACCTGGAATTTATGATGAAATGTGACGTTCAACTATTGTACACGTCGTTTATTATACTAAATCTACTCAAAAAGTTTCTGAAACAATAGCAAAATATTAACAGCAAAATGAAAATAATAGCCATCAAACAGAAATTAAAACTATATTTAAGATTTGACATAAACATTTACAGCATTACACAAGATTTACAAATATTCACGGCACACCAAAACTATGGGGTGAACTTACATAGTTGTTACGAAGTAGGGCGAGTTGAATTTCCAAATTTCTAAACATCGAGGGACAGATGGTGTGGAGTAGTTTCAGATATAAAATGTTGACACGAAGAATTAGTGCTTCTGTTTGATGATGAATGTTGTTTCAATCATCTATATCTTCTTCAAAATACTTCATTGTTGTGTGTAGTCACTAACTTTCAGAGTCACAGAAGGTGTAGCTGAAGAATGTCTCCAAACACGAGCGGTGTTCAGTCGGGTCTCTTTTTTTCTCTCCCATCTCCCGCTCGTTACCTGTCCATCAAATACGCTGAACCAATAATCCCGAATATTTGTGATGCACTAGAAGCATCTGGGACTAGCATACGCAACATGACGCCATGCAACCAACCCATTCTCGAATTATCTTGCACTGTAGGCTATAGCTCTCCCCCGTCAGACGGCTGGTGCTGAAGTAGAATCGAGAACTCTCGTAGAGGTTAAACATAGCAATATTTCCATATACAATTACATCAATATATACAAAAAGGAATTGCTTTATTTTTACATCAACATATATGCAATAGAATTAATTGTTTTATCTTTTTTTTAACATCAACTTACATGATAAAAAATAATCCCTTTCACAAGTTTTGTAATACAATTCAATGTAACATATAACAAATCCCCCTGCCTAGCGAAAAGTTGGGGGTCGTTAACCAAGAAAGGTTTACAAATATAAATAAAACAATCTTATAAAAGATTACAAATAGATAAAAATCGTTTCCATGACAATAAAATACAATTTTGCATATCAAACGCCAAGTGAAAAATCAAAATTTAAAGAACTGGCAAATGACATATATCCACAAAAATCATTACAAAGAAAACTGAAAAGTTTCTTTTTATCAGATACAAGATTTACAAGAAATATTCAACCTAAGCCTCTTTTCGGCCTCGGTTTAACATCATTTATAAAGGACATGACAAAATAATACACCAAATGCAGGAATGTACACTAGCGAGAATTTCAGATATGACTGATTGGATTTCACAATAGCTTGACACGCAGAGCAAGCATAATAAAAGTGATTCGTATCATGTTAAGTATCATGCAAATAATAATGTCTTATATCATAATTCAAAATTGTACTCACTTTAAAATGAGCAGTCATAGGTTGTTCATGAGTGAGACCGAGAACATTAACATTTTGATTTACTTGGTTAATAACCTGAACAGCGTATTGGTCAGACTTTTCCATTACAATCGACTTTGAATCAGACTTAGGATTACAATATTTTTATTGAATAAAAAAAAAATATCAGTTGTTTCTGACATATGTCTGAAATAACACAAATCATTACTATACTCATCAAACAAAAATGTCCCAGACAAAGTAACATCATCACAAGCAGAAGTACCTTCAAAAGACAGGTTAATAGAATTCTCAAAAAGAGAATCAACACATGTCTTCACGTGACAAATTAGTAGAACAGTCAAAAGACATGACATTAGAAACCAAAATGTCTTCTTAAGACAGGTTGGTAGAACAGTTGACAGCATTATAATAAACTATATCATCACCAGACATGTAATTAGTAGAACAGTCAACAGTTGAACAGATATCAGAATTAACATCTTCACGAGATGTGTCAGTAGAAAAATCATTAGTGGAAGCAGCAGCACAAACCAAAGAGTCTTCATGAGGCAAGACGGTAGAAAAAACAGTAGTAGAGACATTATCATGAACCGACACGTCATTAAACGTGCAGCTAGAACTCATGAGTTTTTTCATGAGTCTCAGCACTCAAAGAAAATAGAGTAGACAAATCAGGACTGAGAACCTCCCACTCCTGATCAAGAACTGGCTCATTAACCATCTTCGGTCGGACATCAACATTCATATACCAAGCAAAAGCTGAACGCCATTGATAGCCAACTCAGAAACCACACCAACAGCAACAGGCCCTGACAACCAGTCATAATGAAGATCCATACGACGCAAGGGAACGCTAAGATGGGCACCAACCCCACGAACGGCAGTATACTTCCCAAATAACGAATGCTCAGTCACAGGGATAACTTCTCTTAAAACAAGTGACTGGCACAACCAGTGTCACCATAATACAAACAGGTCACAGTGAACCACCATCAACAGCAACAAATCCCTCAACAGTATATGGCTGGAAAACCTTATCAGCAGGTCTGGAGCAAACACTGGAATTAACAGGCTTCCTGTCAAACACGCGGTCATTTATAGTGTTAACCTCTACTGGCATCACATTATAACGCGACTGGTAGAGTTACAAGAGATACAGTTTTAGCTTCTTTCCTTTTCAACTTAAAAAATTTAGACACCGTGTGACCAGATATCTTACAAAAATTACATACTATAGAACTGCTAGTAATAGAATTGCTATTAGAACTACATGTGAATCAGAATTAGACCTTTGATCTACATCATCAGTATTAGTATGATTATCTGTGTCCCTATAGTCTTTTGAAATATTAAACCTTTTATCATTAGACCTAGACTCCTTGTGAGCCAGTACACAATTATCAGCACAAACAGCTGTTTCACGAAGGGTAGATAACTTTCTTTTATTTAAGTAAACCTTAATGTTCTCACTAACACGATTCTTAAACTGATCAATTAAAATAATTTCTCTTGATCTATCATAATCATCCCTACAGTCTGATGCTTTACACCATTTATCTTGTTTTTTCCAACTCTTAAACTTCATCCTATAAGCTTCGGGAGTTAATTCATAGGCCTGTAAAATAGCATTTTTCAAGAATTCGTAATCATCTACTCTATCCTCTGGAATAGAAGCATAAACTTTTTGTACCCTATCACAGAAAACTCCTGATAACATATGCTGGCCACTTACATTTCTTAGCTTTTCTCTCAAAACAGACGAAATATTCATCTAAATCATTTTCAATTAAAGGAGGCTCAACCCTATCTTCATTAATAATAACTGGCCTAGATTTATCTGCATCATTATGATTTGCCTGTTTGATTTTTTCAATTTCTTAGTCCTTTTGAGCATTAATTTCTGGAACCTTTAATTCAGCTCCAATTTCTAATTTCTCGCACTCAGCTTCTAACTGTTCACATTTCAACTCGGCTTCTAATTTCAATTTCTGACAAGTAGTCTCTATTCTGAAATTTTCAACTTCTATAGCCGACAAATTTAAAACCACTGATTCACTATCAATCTCATCTATCACATCCTGAGGTAACACATCGTCTTCAACCAAATGTTGAATTAATACATGTTCAACATCCTCTTTCATCTTTGAATTTTTGTCGTTAAGCTCAAGATGTTTGCCTTAACTCACTAAGGTAGATAGATTTCTTGAGATCACTCAACTTCTCAAGTTGTGGATCCTCACAAACATTGTCAAAAACTCAGCTGTGTTAAACTCTGATAAGTTTGCTGGCTATTTTATACAATTAACAAGTGTTTACTTCACGAACAGTTTTTTTAATTACAAACCGGTTAACAATTCAGATCCCAGATATAGGACCCCAATTCTGTTACGCTCAACTATTTTACTTGTTGTGGATTATGCAAAATTTACTCAAAAACTTTATGAAACAAGGGCAAAACATTAACAGCAAAATGAAAATAATAGCCAGCAAACAGGAAATAAAACTATATTTAAGATATGATATAAATATTTACAGCATCACACAAGATTTATGAATACTTAAGGAACACCAAAACTATGGGCAATTATACGAAGTTCTTACGAGGTAGGATGAGTTGAACTTCCAAACTTCTATACAACGAGGGTCATACGGCATTGAGTAGTTTCAGATATGAAATGTTGACACGAAGAATTAGTGCTTCTGTATGACGATGAATGTTGTTTCAATCTTCATTATCATCTTCAAAATACTTTTTCTTTGTGTGTAGTCACTAACTTTAAGTCACAGACAGTGTAGCTGAAGAATGTCTCCAAACTCGAGCGGTGTTCAGTCAGGTCTCTTTTGTCTCTCCCCTTTCCCACTCGTCACCTGTCCAATACTCCCTAATATTCGTGATGCACTAGATGCATCCGAGACTAGCATTTGCAACATGAGGACACGCAACGAACCCATTCTTGAATCATCTTGCACTATATAGCTCTTGCCTGTCTGACGGCTGGCACCGAAGTGTATAATATGAAGTCAGATCCATCCCAAAAAAAATTAAGACAACTTTGAAGAAAAGCGACCTCTCCGAACTAATGACGGAAACTGTCTCTTTAAGCTCGTTGGCATATGCCATCACCGTAAAAGTCCCAACACGCCATCATCGGAGGTAACTAAGGACAATGAATTATCTGCAGATTGCAGCGCTTTGCACCTACTACGCTTCTTTTAGTTGTGTGTCCACAATCATCATGTTGTGGAGAAAGCAACGAGGAGCCTGGAAATCAGAAGCTTAATATGCAATAATGCAAATGAAAATACCAGATATGTTTCAATACGTCAGGATAAAGTCTGGGGAACTACAACGGAGATAAGAGCGCTATTTAACCTGTATGATGTGAAGCTATGAATGGTGTTTTTGCCATAAATTTTGCTTTTCTTAAAATTTTACCATGAAAATGCCATAACTAATAAGCTGGTTGCCTTTTTCCCCGAGGTTATATCCCATATTATATGAAGCATTTCATGCCTAGGATACAGTAGTTATAGTAATCGTTCATAAAACTTGCAATAGAAAATAACATGATGTCTCAAAGGTTTAGTACATACATATGCATTCCCGGAAACAATCATCAGCTGACAACTACCTTTGAACTTATCTAAAATCATTTGAGTACCTGCATTCTTCCGTTCAACTATCCACTTGCAGTAATTCTTGACTCGTCGAATTGTAGTTAGTCTCTCCGCTTCTTCCAGCTTGATATAAATCAAAACACAATCTCTTTATTTCCAGCTCATTCATAAGGAATTTTTACTCCCAGGGATTGTGTGTATGAGAGAGAGAGAGAGAGAGAGAGAGAGAGAGAGAGAGAGAGAGAGAGAGAGAGAGAGAGAGAGAGAGAAATGATTTCAATCTTCCATATCTCTTTTACTAAATTCTTCTTGTAGCAATGATTGAACGGATGTTGATTATAGTTTTAGTTTTATCAGAGTTTGAAGGTTTTCTCAAATTCCATGCTTTATATACTGAGATCTTTTCAAGTTCTTTATATAAGACATTTGCCCGAATAATAAGGCTGGTGTTTAAGGGCTACTGTTACCTTGGCAAGTAGCATTGACAGCCACTGCTATCCTGGCAAGTAGCATTTGTGGGCACTGCTACCCTGGCAAGTAACATAAATGGCCACTGCTGCGCTGGCAATTAGCATTGACGGCCACTGCTTCCCTTGCAAGTAGCATTATGGCCACTGCTATCCTGGTAAGTAGCACTGACGACCAATATTACCATGGCTAGTAGCATTTACGACTACTGCTACCCTGACAAGTAGCATTGACGGAATTGCTTTCATTGGCAAGTACTATTGACGGCCACTGTTACCCTAGCTAATAGCACTAATGGCCCCTGCTACCCTGACAAGTAGCCCTGACAGTAACTGCTACCCTGTCAGGTAGCATTGAAAGCCACTGTTACTCTGGCAAGTAGCATTGACATTCACTGCTTCCTTGGAAAGTAGCATTAATGGTCACTGCTACCGTGGCAAGTAGCATTAACGGCCAGTGCTACTTTGGGAAGTAGCATTAAAGGCCACTGCTGCCCTGAAAAGTAGTATTGACGACCAGTGCTGCCCTGGGAAGTAGCATTACTTGCCAATGCTACCCAGGTAAATAGCATTGACGGCCAAGATACCTTGGCAAGTAGCATTAAAGATCACAGCAACCTTGGCAAATAACATTAACAGCCACTGCTACCTGTGGAAGTAGTATTAATGGCCACTGCTATCTTGGCAAGTAGCATTAACAGCCATTAGTCACCTTGGCAAGTAGCATTAATGGCTACTGGTACCTTGAAAAATAACATTAACGGCCACCGCTACCTTTGCAAGTAACATTAACTGCTGCTGCTCCCTTGGCAAGTACCATTAATGGGCACTGCTACTTTGTCAATTGTTATTCATGGCCACTGATACCTCGGCAAGTAGCATTAACAGCCACTGATACCTCTGCAAGTAACATTAATGGCTACTGCTACTTTGGCAGGTGACGTTAACGGCCGCTGCTACCTTGGAAAGTAGTATCAATGGTCCTTGCTTGCTTGGCAGGTGACATTAACGGCCACTGCTACCTTGGCAAGTAACATTAATGGCTACTGCTACCACTGCAAGTAACATTAACGCCCACTGCCACTTTGGCAGATCGCAATAACGACCACTGCTACCTTGGCAAGTAACATTAACGGCCACTGCTACCTTGGCAAGTAATATTAATGGCCACTGCTACCTTGCCAGGCAACATTAACTGCCACTGCTAACTTGGCAGGAAACATTCTTGGCCACTGGTACCTCGGCAGGCAACATTAACAGCCACTGCTATTTTGGCATGCAATATTACCCGCCACTGCAACCTTGGCAGGTAAAATTAACAGCTACTGCTACCTTGGCAAACACCATTAACGATCACTGCCACCTTGGCAAGCTACATTAATGGTCAATGATATTTTGGTACGTAACATTACCAGCCACTGCTACCTTGGTAAGTTACATTAACAGCCCCAGCTACTTTTGCAGGTAACATTAACAACCACTGGTACTTTGGCATGTAACATTAATGACTCCTGCTACTTTAACAGATAACATTAATGACTGCTTCTACCTTGGCAAACGACATTAACAGCCACTGCTACCTTGGCAAGCTACATTAACGGCCACAGCTATTTTGTCAGGTAACATTTACTGGCCCTGCTACTTTGGCAGGCAACTAAAATAGCCACTGCTATTTTGGCATGCAATATTACCAGCCACTGCTACCTTGGGATACAACATTAATAGCCACTGCTACCTTGGCAGGTAACATTAACAGCCACTGCTATTTTGGCATGCAATATTACCAGCCACAGCTACCTTGGCATGTAACATTAACAGCCACTGCTACCTTGGCAGGTAACATTAACAGCCACTGCTATTTTGGCATGCAACATTACCAGCCACTACTACCTTGGCATGCAACATTAACAGCTCCTGCTACCTTGGCAGGTAACATGAACAACTGCAGCTAAATTTGCAGGCAACAATCAACAGACGTTGGCAATTAAAATTAATGGCCACTGTTACCTAGGCAGGTAACATTAATGGCCACTCCTACCTTGGCCGGTAACATTAGCATCCGTTACTACCTTGGCAGGTGGCATTAATGGCTGCTGCTACCTTGGCAGGTAACATTGGCAGCCGTTGCTACCTTGGCAGGTAACATTAACGGCCGCTGCTACCTTGGCAGGTAACATTAACGGCTGTAGCTACCCTTAGAGGTAGGATTAACGGCAGCTGCTACCTCAGCAGGTAACTTTAACGGGCGCTGCTACCTTCGCAGGTAGTATAAACAGCTGCTGCTACCTTGGCAGGTAACATGAACTACTTTGGCAAGTAACATTAACGACTCCTTCTACTTTAATAGGTAACATTAACGACTGTTTCTATGCAGGCAAACGACATTAACAGCCACTGCTACCTTGGCAAGCTACATTAACGGCAACAGTTATTTTGTCAGGTAACATTTACGGGCACTGCTACTTTGGCAGGCAACATTAACAGCCATTGCTATTTTGGTATGCAGCATTACCAGCTACTGCTAGTTAGGCATGCAACATTAACGGCCAATGCTACCTTGGTAGATAACATTAACAACTGCTTCTACTTTTGCCGGCAACAATTAACAGACTTTGGCAGCTAAAATTAATGACTACTGCTACCTAGGCAGGTAACATTAATGGCCACTGCTACCTTGGCTGGTAACATTAACGGCCACTGCTACCTTGTCAAGTAACATTAATGGCCACTCCTACCTTGACCGGTAATATTAGCTGCCGTTACTACCTTGGCAGGTAGCAATAGTGGCTGCTGCTATCTTGGCAGGTAACATTGACAGCAATTGCTACCTTGGCAGGTAACATTAACGGCAGCTGCTACCTTGGCTGGTAATATTAACGGCAGTAGCTACCCTTGCAGGTAACATTAACGGCTATAGCTACCTTGGCAGGTAGCATAAACGGCTGCTGCTACCTTGGCAGGTAACATTGACTGCCAATGCTACCTTGGCAAGCAACATTAATGGCCACTGCTCCACTCACAAGGAGCATTGATGGCCACTGCTACTCTGGCAAGTAGCATTGACAGCCACTGCTACCCTGGTGATTAACATAAAATGGCACTGCTATGCTGGCATGTAGCATTGACAGCAACTGCTACCATGGCAAGTAGCATTAATGGCCACTGCTACCCTGGCAAGTAGCATGGACGGCCATTGCAACCCTGGCAAATTGTATTGATGGCCACTGCTACCCTGGTAAGTAGCTCTGACAGTCACTGTATGTGTAGGCAAAGGATAAATGAGTCCAAAGTAGTACTAGCTGGTCAGTCATCATCAATAACTCTCTAGCAGTAGTATCTTAATGGGTGGCTGGCGACCTGGCCGTTCCAGTATTAAAATTATATTGAATAAAAATCATAGCAGCCTAATTGCAATCTAATCCCATTTAAATTTTCACTATCAATAAACTGAAGTTTTACTTCAGATACTGAACAGAACAAAAGAAAACTGATAAAACAATGTTCAGAGTTTTCCGAGAATTGATCTTACTACCTCGAAAATGTTATTGTCACTTGACAAGTGTTCCAACGAATAGTTTAAGCTCCTTAAAAATGTCATGTCGAAATAAATTCAGCAAACTAAACAAAAGCTCTTAATTTACCAACAGGATTGTGCTCACAATAGATCATGAATAGACATAAAAAACCGAATGATACTGATATTTACATCCAACGTTGATACCTATAAATACCAGGGAAGTGAGAGGAGGTGGTTGAAATTCAATACATTATTAAATCGAAAATAAAATGTCTTTATCCATTGTATTGGAATATTGGATATACATATATATATATATATATATATATATATTTCTGGACTTGGGCCATGTCGTCCTGATGGAAGTTCCCCATTAGCAGCTTCTACTTGGGATATTTGTGCGAGTGATCTACCAGGGATATTTTACATTAGATGCATCAACGGGTTCTAATCTCAGGAGCGAATATTCCGAGAGATATCGTGTATAAATCAGGGACGTGTTAATAACAAGCCATGGTTATCCTTCCCCGAATAGAGTTAACCTTGTCTCAAAAGATAAGGTATAGGGTAGGATACGTGGGCGAGAGAGCTGTTACAAATCCCGATCTCAATGTGCTACAACTAACACGTTTCCTGTTGATCCATTTCCCTTTCACAGTCACCATCTTTGACGATTGCTTGATTTTCTGCCTGTTTTTCTTGGCTATTTGAGTGTTTTTCGATCATGAATGCTTCAGCTTCTTCCTCATCGACTAAGTTGAGTACCCCTTTTTTTTGTGTTGGAGAGTTTCGCGTTGCCCCGCAGTGTACATTTCGGTTTGAATTCTATTATTGTTCTGTGGCTGGCATGTGGTCGGCACCATTGCATCACATTACGAAATCGCTCAGAAATGCTTAGTTATTTAGTTATATTATTATAGGAATATGTTTTACATTATTCTTTTACAGTGTGGTATGATTATGGTATCCCCCCATCCTCTTTTGGTGTTTCTTGTGTGTTTTTTATCAGCATTAGGCTAGCCTATCCTAGCGGGTGGTTATGCCTGTTAAATTTTCAATTGTGAACCATCCCCTTCTTTGACCTAACCTTACTGGTTGGGTGAGGCTGTTTATCCTCCCATCCTGTAGATTTGTCATGGTGGGGAGCTGCGGTCTTGAAGTTCCCTCTGGTAGTTGGGTAGTGTTCTCAGTTGTCCTAGGGTGACTGTTTCCACTTTCCACTTAGACTATATGTTTCTAAACCTGGAGTTCTGGAATCTATAGATATTGGGGGAGACAGAGGGGCAGCGGAGACTACAGGACTATTGCATTTGACTGTATTTTTTTTGTAAGCGCAATATTTCTTAAGTGATAACCAGCAGTTCTGATTACATTATTTATTTGGGCATTTAGAGACAAGTTACAGTCAAGAAATACACCTACTGTAGATCTCGAACTTTACTAGATATCGGCACCGAGTCATTATTTATGTTCATTTGAATATCACCCAAGTTTCTCACGCTGTTTCTCTTACCCATCACCATGAATTCAGTTTTGTTCTCATTTAATTTTAGTTGTTTAAATGTCATCCATTCTCTAACACTATCAAGGATTCGGTTTAGAGTTTCAGAAGTGTCATCTATATCATTTATGGAGAGGCAAAATTGTGTGTCATCTGCCATTAGTTTGAGCTTCACGCCATGCCTTTGTAGTATTTTCGATAGACCAATAGTATAGAGGCAGAATAAGATTGGGCCAAGTACTCTCCCCTGGATACCCCTCTGTTTAAGGGTTCATATGATGAATAAGAGTTTCTAATTTGTACACAGTAATTTTTATCTTCAACGCCGATGGACCGTAGATCACTTAGTAGCAGTTCATGCACAACTGTATCAAAAGCAGTACTGAGATTGAGCAGTATTAAGATACCACATTTATTTTCTTCCATCATTTCTAGCATATTTACAACAGAGCAGATGGCTGTCTCCGTAGAGTATAATTTTCTGTAAGCAGATTGGTTGTCAGGCAAAGCTTCTATTACTTCTAAGCGACTGACTAGTTGTTCAAGAATTACATATTCAAGCACTTTTTAAACAAAGGATAGATTCGAAATAGGTCTATATGAGCTTAATTCCTGGTAATCTAGTGCATTTTTCAGAACTGGTATGACTATAGCCATTTTCTCAGATTTAGGAAACTTACATTCATCAATGCTTGCATTTGCCATTCTCATTATTATTTTGGCTAGACTAGAAAAGTTTTTCTCTCCAATTACTTCAGATATTGGCAGAGGATCAATCATGCAGTTTGTTTTCTTTGCTCTCCTGATAATTCTGGTGATGTCATCTTATGTTATGTTGTTAAATAGTATTAATTTTGTCTGTGTGCCTGGTGTATCATTAATCTGATGTTGAGTATTTACAAATGCCCAGGTTATATTTTCAATTTTGTTTTTAAAGAATACTAGAAAATTATTTGCTAGTTCCTGGTCACTGTATCCATCAGGTAGCTTCTTTTCTTTTACATTTCCCATTATACCATTCAGAAGACGATATAACTTATTTATGTCTGTTGCTACTTCGAGGATCTTTCTCTTATAGTATTCACTTTTTTTCCTTCTTAGAAGGTAGTTATATTGACACGCAGCAATTTTGTATTCTACTCAAGTACTTTCAGTTTTTAACCTATTTCACTTACTTTCTTTGCGTCTTTTTTTCCTCTTGTTTTTTACCAAAGTCTCTCCATCAAACGTTGGAGATTGGTCTTTTACAGATGTAGTCTTTTCCATCGGTAGGCACATGGTATCATATTCACTTTTACTCTCTTTATAATAAGTGGTCTTAAGACAGTTAGCAAACTTAGCTCCTAACAGACGTTGGTCATCATGATCACAGGGAATGTTGATAGCATCATTTATTTTCTTTGTAACTTCTTCAATGAACACGGTAGGAGAAAAATTTGATTTATATCTAAAGTTTATTTTCTTTACTAATGCATGTTTCTGTAGAGGTAGACTAAACGTAATAATTTTGTGTACTGGGGAGATAGTACATTCCTCTTCATCTTTTATATCAGATACAATATTATTCATGTCATCACTTGAAACTAAGTCTAACGTATGCCCAGTTAAAGTAGTTGTACAGTCGACATTATTCACTAGTCAATATGATTCTAGTAACTCACTAAATGCCAAAGCGTCAGGATTTGATGCGTCATCCATCCAAAAATTGAAGTCTCCACAGATAACTAATTCGTTTTTCTCCATGATAATCATCTCAGTGAGAGCACCGAATTCTTCAAAAAAGATACTAGTGTTTGTTTTAGGAGATTTGCAGATTGTTTCAAAGGATATTTTTCTGTTTTTTTGACGTAAATTTTATTTCTCTATATTCAAAGCATGTTACACTAATTCTTTTCAACATTTTGAGATTTGAGTACCTTTTATGAATAAAGAGTCCGACACCCCCCTCCCCCTCCCCCCCAGACCCACCTTCTCTCGGTATGTGAAAGAAGGCATGTGTGGGGGGCGTCATTTCAGTGATCTTTGCCGTGTCCAGGTTATTTAACCATGTTTCAGATAATGCTAGCATATCCAAATATTTAATATGAATAGTCATATTACCTACAGATTGTATATTTACATAGCCACAGTTCATGACATCCCTAGTAACCATGATCAGTAGTTTCTGCTAGTCTTTTCAATTCTAAGTCATAAGCTTTGCAGTCTCTAGAAATTATTTTGTGGTCACTTGGTTTGTTTAACTTTCGGCAGTTTATACACTTTGACACTTGCCAATTACACTCCCTGGTGGAATGTCTCCCTGAACATTTCCCGCAAACTTTATCCTCATTCTTTTACTTGCAATCTTTTTCAAGATGTCCATACCTCTGACAGTGGTAGCCGGTGATCACCTGGTACCTATCACGTATGTTATAGATACCGCATCGTAACGAAACTTTGCCCTCATTCTCATGAATAGCCCTCCGAACTTCAGGATCACATTTTACCACATAGTGGGTGGTCACCCCGAGGCATTTCTCTTCAGGACTACACTTATCTTCTCTTCTATATTTTGGATTTGGTCCAGGCAGCAATTTCTTTGAATCAACGCATTTACTACATTATCTTCATCATTGTACACATTGCATATCATTATTCTTGATTTTAGTTATCCAATTTTTCTTGTTTCAGTGTCAGCCACCAATGTCTGAATATTGTTTGCCACCCCTTCTCTAATCATATTGTTTGCAAACTTTACAACATTTCCATTCGTAGTTGACCTAGTGTTAAGTATAGGAATGTCTTTAAGTGCTTGTTCAACCTCACGTTTTCTTTCAGTAATTTTAGTTGTTGCATTAGTTGATTTAATTATCAACAGATTTTTTTCCTTAACTTTTTCAGCAAATGTCGGTTTCTCCGGTTTTGAGTCAATCAATGTTTGAAGTGTTGCTTTAATTAATTCCATATTCATGGCAAGAATGTCAACTTTCTCAGTGAGGTCGGTAGTCTGGGTGGAATATGCTGCGTCTGCACTAAGGTCCGTAAGTTTGTTTTCCAAGTCATCCATTTCGCATCTTGTTCATTCAGGGCCAGATCTCTCACGGTCACATCTTCCTTTAATTTTGATACTACTAAATTGTTTTATCTGGCATCACGTACATAGTGTGGTCATAACCAATCTAGGTTATTCCGTTCATTATCAGTGATGCCTGTCACTATATGCACACATTTCTTATGGTAGAGTCTATTACATTCACATACTATCCATTTTTCCGTTCTCCCTCTGTGTTATTACATATGAGGTAGGCATAGTTAGGAGCAGACAAAGTGTACTGTTTCTTATCACTTAGGTTTCTCCATAAGACTAACTAATATGCTTTCAATGATATTTTAAGCGAGAAACAGAAAGCTAAATCACGACTCAGGGCGTGTATAACAGAGCTCCGCACAACACGTCCACACTCTAGCACACCGATAGACTTAATTTTTCAAGCACTTTCTAGCACTTTACTTCGCCTTAACCCCTATTAGGCTTCTCTCTTAGACTTTGGTAGGCTATGCTTGGTTTTGAGGACTTGTCCTCTGTGCCGTATCACTGCAGACCCTTTGGAGCACTATTCCTGTTCTAATGTCTCAGTTAGGCCTTCCAGTCATGCTGCCTCACCATTTTTGGAGTCTCCCATGACCACCCTTTTTCCTTTACCCTTGTGCCTGTTAGCGTATCTACCTGTAGGCTATATTTCTGGCCATAGGAAGGCAAGATTTTCTCCTTCTTTGAACAAAATCTCTCTGCCGCCTTACAGACCACCCTTGGATGGGTTCCCTGCCCCTTCCCCTTCCTAGTTAAGCCATAACCAAACTGTACTGGGATCTTTGTTCATCTTGTCTAGTCATCATATCCTAGCTTTTGAGCTTTCCCTCACCCACTAGGTAGGCTAGGCTTGCCTGCACTGTTCTCCCTAGGGCCTAACCCTCCTCTGCCGCCTAGGGAGTTGCTTGTTCTGTGTCTGCAGGTTCATTTCCTGTGTTATGTCCTTCTTGCTATGGAGTCTTGACTCCCTTGCCTGGTAAGCCTATCTAGGCAGAAGTGTCGCCTTCTGTCTCTACATCCTGTCTTTTCAGCTTCAGTTCTTATAGCACTGGCTGTGTGTTGGCTATGGGTCCATCCCTCTGCTGCCTCAACTGCAGCCTTAGACTAGTCATCTGCTCTTTCCTATCCCATATCTGTGGAACATTGTCCTCTGGCGTTGATCAATAGGATCCTGCCTGGTTGTCTGGACATCCTTTGATTTCCAACTTTTAGCGTCCTGGCCATTTTGTACGGCTCTTATTATCTTACGGGCTACACCCCCATTGTTCATAAGTTAATGATAATGATCAGGTCTTGGCAGGCTCACTTATTAGCTGGCTTTCATTCCTGTACTTCCCTTGAATGTGAACCCTTCCCTATGGGATTGTTCACTCCCCACTTGTCGACTTTACAATGCCTCTGTCCGCCTCGTGTCGACATGCCTGGGGTTTGACAGGTCAGTCTTTTCTTGGCTACTAAAAATAGTTGCGGCCTTAACCCAGCTGCTGATGCCTTGCGGGCAGCTGTTGCTGGTCTAGACAGAATGATGAGTGAACTTGCATTTGTAGGTTGTTCCGATAGACCTTCTCAGGAGGTTCTGGTGTCCCTTTGATGCGAACCTTTCTGCTATATTCCTACCACACCCTCATTATATTTTGCTTCATAAATATCTATTGATTTTTGAGTAGTTTGGTATGTGTTTTGATTACTTTCAATCTTTAGCCATTTTTAGGTGGTAGGTTTATATAGGTTAGGATTTATTGTGTTTAACTAATTTTAAGATATAATTTTTAATGATATTTGCTCATTGAGATTTCTCTTTTTTACAGGTTGCTGATGACATGGAATGTTCAACGGTCACTCGTACCAGGCTGATCAAGTTGCCCTGTGGCCACAACACCTGCTGGAAACATGCTAATTGGCATGTTTCCAAGGGATCCCTTGCAATGTGGAAACCTACCAACTGCCAGGTTTGCTCGGATCTCCTTCGCACCGGCTTCTATGCCACTGACGTCTCATTGGATGTACAAAATCGAAGTAAGTCGGAAGATGCTCCGACACTGTGTAAGAGGCTTCCAGAAGAGCTCTGAACAAGGTGTCCCTTATCTTCCTTCTCTGGAACTGAAAGGCCTCTTCTTTCCCAAGGCTGAGGTGACCTCTGTGTTTGGTTACCAGTTACTGACTGTTCAACTCCCACTGGTACCACCAGATCATGCGGATGACGAAGTTCGGGATGCTGCAAGTCATGACCCTGGACACCGAAAACTTCTTCTGTGTCGTCAGAGAGTGAGAGGTTCCTGCTGACCACGGAAGCCTCTGGAGAGACATTGAATGTACATCGGGTGAGTACGGCTCCCAGTGCCTCTTTAGCTTGTTCCCCCATCACTGCTGCATAGGCCCCAGCTTCCACCTCCACCCCTGTTCTGAGGTTAAGCAAACCTTCGCTTCCTAGTAACTTGGAACTTATGGCGTCCATGAAAGCCTTCATGGAGAACCTAACTGCCAAACATGAACGTTCTCAAACGGACCTAATAGCAAGGATAGAAGCTTTACAGAAGGCATCTGTTTCTAAGGCTTCCCTAGCTTCGAGTCTAGCAGAATGCACAGTTAAGAACCCTTGGCGCTATGCTGACCATATGGCTTTAACTGAAGGGTTCCTCTATATCGGAATGGTTTGGGTTCCAAGCTGGTTTCAGACTTGGAATTCTTTCCGTCGATTGATAGTTATCCTTACTGCTACATAAGTTTAACTCAGAAGCGTCCATTAGGGATGATACGATCCCTAAGGAAACAGTCATTCTGGACCATAACAAGGATCAGTCCATTTGGTTAGAGTTAAAGATGGCCGAAATCACCAATACCCAACTTTCTGCCTTTGGCAGGAAACAGGCCACTTTTGTAGCCCCCAAGGATACTATCTCCCCATTGCCTCTAAAACTTAAAGAGAGACTTTCTGCCTCATTATCCTTCCAATCTTATCTAGAGATGCTTATTGGAAACTATTCCAAATCTGATCTCTTCCCTGTCTTGGTGAAGACTTACCTAACCATGGTTCATAGAGAACTCCATGCTTTCTTCCTAGCCAGGAGAGCATGTAGAGAACACATCCTAGCTGCTGCTACGATCAGACATGAATCTAGAAGCCTGGTCGACTCCATTATCTAGGGAAAGGATCTCTTCCCTAAAAAATTGGTTAAGGAAGTCATGGACAAAGCGGCTCAGGAGAATAAGAGCCTTGTAGATTATTGGTGTATGTCCTCATAACGGAAATTTACCCCCAGTGAAGGAACTCAACCCAAGGGCAAAAGCCCAGAAGTCACTTTAAGGGAAAGAAATCCTTTCCTGTCACGACAGCCTCAGTTACCGCCATCCCTTAGACTGAGTAAACGGTTCCTTAGCAGTATGCGTCACAGTCTCCACCCTCCAACCCAGTATATGAGAGAGCTACCACCACGTTCCACCTTGCCAAAGCTCATAAGAAGGGCTTCGGCAATAGGGGAAGGTCTAGAAGAGATGGTCAATCCAGAGGCAGAGGAAGTAGAGGCAAGGTGACTAAAGATGCAGGTCCCTTATAACAACAATGAGGAGCTTCTGGTAGGGGGATGACAATACCTGTTCAGGGATCAATGGGAGTTTGATCCCTGTGCTCACAGCATAGTCTCAAAAGGGCTAGGCTGGAGATGGAGACAGAAACCACCCCAGTTCAAGAGGTCCTTTCAACCCACAACCCCGTTTTTGTAGTATTATGTGCAGGATCTTCTCCAGAAGGGAGTCATCCATTGTACAAAATCCATGAACTTTCAGGGGCGGCTATTCAGCGTGCCCAAGAAAGATTCAAGCAATCTTCGAACTATTCTGGACTTGCTTCAACTCAATAAGTTCATTCTGAACGACAAGTTCTAGATGCTGATTATCTTGTAAATACGGACCCAACTACCCCAGGGGGACTACACTATTTCCCTAGATCTTACAGACGCCTATTGTCATCTTCCGATAGGTCGGCGCTTCTCCCTCCACCTTAGTTTCAGACTGGCAAGAAACGCCTACTTATTCAATGCTATGTCCATCGGGCTCAGCATAGCTCCAAGGATTTTCACAAAGATAGTCGAGGCCATTGTCCAACAACTTCGGAACAGAGGCCTTTAGGTGATGGTGTACCTGGACGACTGGTTAGTCTGGGCTGCAACAAAGTCGGAATGTCTTTAAACAGCCCAAGAAGTCAAGAAATTCCTACAGTCAGTCTCTGGACTTCCAAATCAACCTCAAGAAGTCCAGGCTATCTCTGGCTCTGAAATTCCAGTGGTTAGGACTTCACTGGAATCTAAAGTCACACACCCTCTTTCTACCTCAAGGCAAGAGAAAGGAAATCACAAACTCGGTCAGCTGCTTACTTCGTTCAAAAGTACTCACCAGACAGCAACAGGAAAGAGTCATCGGTTCACTACAGCTCGCTGTCGTGACAGACCTAATCCTGAAAGCAAGACTCAAAGATGCCCACAGAGTCTGGAGTAGCATCCAGTGCTCGGAGAGATCTTCACCACAAAACCTCGGTCTTACTGCGAAAGCAGCTCAATCCGTGGTCCACTGCCAAGAGTCTATTGCACCACACACCTCTGCAGTACCTTCCTCCTTCCATGACTATGCATACAAACACCTCGGAACAAGGTTAGGGGGGGACACTCTTCTTCCAAGAAAGTGCAGGGTCAGTGGTTGATCACATTTCAGAAGTTTCACATCCATGTCCTGGAAGCTATGGCAATGTTTCTGACTCATGGACAACAGTACAATCGCACAGTGTGTCAACAGACAGGGCTCCAGATCTCCTCAGATCAACCATGTAATCCTAGCCATCCTCTCTTTAGCAAAACGGAGAAATTGGCATGTCTCAGCAGTTCACCTCGAAGGGGTTCGCAATGTGACAGTAGATGCCCTGTCAAGATCAAAACTTCTGGAAACAGAATGGTCTGTGGATGCAAAATCATTCTGTTTCATTTCAGAGCAAGTCCCAAAACTGCAAATCGATCTCTTTGAGACGAGCTTCAACAAGAAATTTCCCCTGTATGTAGCACCAAACTTATATCCAGAAGCAACAGGAATGGAAGCCTTGTCTGAATTGGAACCAGTGGTCTCACATTTACCTATTTCCTCCATTCAACCTCCAACTGAAAATACTGAACAAACTATCGAATTTTATGGGAACAGCAGCTTTAGTGGCTTCCAAGTGGCTCAAGAGCAATTGATATTCTCTTGATCTAGAACTCAAACCCCTCCAGGTACCAATACCATCTCCAGTGCTCTCCCAGGATGTTCACCAGAAGACTGTCTTTGCTTCCTCTTGGATAACGTAATCCCTTCAACTAATGATTTTCTCGCCATCGCGGCACAAAGATAATTCAGAGTTGCGAGGGAAAGAATTGACTTCATAGAAGAGTAAAAGTTCAACACCAGGAAACGACAATATTTGTCTTCTTAGAAAAAATGGGTTGCAATTGTGAAAATTTATCAGCCCTCTTTTATTTCTATGGACTTCTGTATTTCTTTCTTTTTTCCGTTGCGTGATCAAGGTCTAGCCTCTACAGCTATTTCCTCATGTAAGTCGGCAATAACTAGATCAATCGCTTATGCTTTTGATATCAAACTCAATAGCGAGCTTTTCGATAAGATCCAGAAGGTTTGTGGTAAACTGAAATGCAATGCTCCGCCCAAACCTATTTCATGGTCGTTAGATAAAGTCCTACACTATACCTTTTCAATAGATAACGCCTCTACCTCTCTGAGGATCTTATTCAAAAGTCTAATGTTTTTTCTTGCTATGGCTTCTGGAGCTAGAGTCAGTAAGATTGTGGTTCTTCCAAGGGATGAAAGCCACATTGAATTCTTGGATTCAGGGGAGGAAAATATTTACCCAGATCCTGCATTCTTGGCAAAAAACGAACTTCCCATGAAACGCTGGGGCTTTGTTAGATTGTTCAACTATAAGAGGACCCTTCTCTGTGCCCTGTGGAGTACCTCAAGGCCTACCTATCTAAGAGCCTATTTAATATAATAATGAGTCACAGGTGATATATTTCTTTTATGTTACGAGTATTACTATGTCATTACTCTGTTCCATAATTTGAAGTTTGAAAAAAACGGTTTTCTGTATATATATATATATATATATATATATATATATATATATATATATATATATATATATATATATATATATATATATATATATATATATATATATCTGGGGTTACAGGGTTAAAACTCTTCTGGCCACAGCTGAGATAATGATTCTCTGGTCAACTTCCATCAGGATGACATGGCTCGAGCCCAAAAAAAACGATTTTTACATAGGAAAAATCTATTTTTGGGTGAGATATTCATGTCGTCCTGATGGCCTTCCCATTACTTTCTCATCCCTCCCAATTCTCATTGTGGGATCTCGCATCATGCGATTGCTGTTCCTGGAATGGTTCAACAAGAAACGTGTTAGTTAGTTGTAGCACATTGATAACGGGAGTTGTAACGGCTCTCTTGCCCACATATCCTACCCTATACCTTATACTTCGAGACAATGTTAACTCTGTTCGCGGAAGCATAACCATGGCTTATTATTAACACGTCCCTGATTTATACATGATGTCTCTCAGGATTTTCGCTCCATAGGTTAGAACTCTGTTGATACCTCTAAGGTAAAATTTCTTTGGTATATCACTCGCAGAAATATCCCAAGTAGAACCTGCCAATAAGGAACTTCCCTCAGGAAGATATGGCTACCTCATCCAGAAATAGATTTTCCCTTTGTCAAAATCATACATATATATATATATATATATATATATATATATATATATATATATATATATATATATATATATATATATATATATATATATATATATATATATATGTATATATATATATATATATATATATATATATATATATATATATATATATATATATATATATATATATGTATGTATATTGTTACGAAATTGGTCTTGTAGGAGTAAATATTTTATTCATGGGTTTCATTTGTGCATTTAAGAGATGTATAGCTAGTTCATAAGGTGAGTTCTACTCATGTAGGTTTAAGTAAAGGTATGTAAATTACATAGGACTTTTTTCATTCATTTGACTGTATTTTTCATTCAATTCGGTATATGTAAATTTATGTTATTTTTAAGAATGAACTTTTTATTTCACGTATTTTGTTACGAAGTCTTACGTAATCTCGTTTAGGTATGCTGTATGATTTATACGAGGTTTGAACATGAGGTATTACGTCATATTTCTATGTGGTTAGAATATGCATGAAAATTCTGGAAATAGATTTACTCTTTTTTTATTGTATCGAGGAGGGATGTGGGCAGAGATAGCTAAGAGAGGGTGGCCTTGCAAGCAAGGTTTGTTCCCCTGTTGAATTTTCTAAGTTGGCAACCTTACGCCGGTAGGCCTTGTGCCCCGGCGCACCACTAGAATGATCTACTAGAATTATCTGGAAGTATTAAGTCAGTAATATGTATATATATATATATATATATATATATATATATATATATATATATATATATTTATTGACTTAATACTTCTAGATAATTCTACTAGATTATTCTAGTGGTGCGGGGTGCGGGGCGCAAGGCCTACCGGCGTAAGGTTGCCAACGTAGAAAATTCAACAAGGGAACAAACTTTGCTTGCAAGGCAACCCTTTCTTCTAGATAATTCCAGTAGATCATTCAACCGGCGTAAGGTTGCTAACGTAGAAAATTCAACAGGGGAACAAACTTTGCTTGCAAGGCAACCCTCTTCTAACTAACTCTGTCCACCTTTAATCAAAACGAGGCCCTGTTATCACCAAAATCGTAAGCAGCAGTAGAGATTCAGCCTATCCCTTTGAAAGAGTCAATGCCCTCTCTCCTCTCAATTGCATCAAGTGTGTGTCCTCTCTAACATGAATAAGGTTTTGATCCAACGTAATATGTGTATAGTGTTGTTCAAACATTGAGGAAATTTTTTAGAGGTTATATCAAGTGTATTGTGTTAATGTAAGTGCTTTTGTCATAAATTTTTGTAATTGGCCTAACTGTTCAGTTACCTCATGTGATCCAAGACGTAAGTGTAACAGTCACATTTATGTTAATTCTATTTAGTGTTTAATCATTATAGTTTTAGAGTGTTAACTATTAACAATAATTATCAAAATTGCATTAAATATTCTTTATAAATTAATTTCCAGTGAAACAAGTGATTATAATTTTTTTCATAGAGAAAATTTTCTTGCCTTAGTCTAAGGTTCTGTTCCGATTTTATATTTCAAGTAATTTAATTTTGGTGATAACTTTTTTTGTATTATTGTTGTAAATTAGAATATATTTATTTTTGTTATTTTGATAACCAATATTTCTTATAGCACTTGCTCATAATCCCTGACTAGAACCAAAGTAAGAGGTTGTTTTTGAATAGTTCATGTAAAATAATATCCCAGTTTTGTTTTGAGAGTAGTGTAAGAGATCTTTGGATATTCAATGTTTCTATATATTGCCGTCTGGGAGTTATGCATTTTTCTCAGATCCCGAGTATTTTTCAAATGTAACAGACTGATGTAATATAAACAGAGGAGTTCATTAATTCGCCAGCTGTAATATATAATTTTGGTGCCCAGACCCTTAGGATCAAGCAAGTCGGTTTTAAATATTAGTGATAACAGGGCCTCGTTTTGATTAAAGGTTTGAAAAGTTTAGTGTTAATAGGATTCTGTGTATTGTTAGGATATGTTTTTTTTTTGTTTTGTAAAGTACAAGATGGCCCAACTTAATGTTCAAGAGTTTTGGGAAAACCTAATTGTTCAGGAAAAGTCAGAAGCCAATGTAACTCTCTATTTTAATGGCATGTGGTGGCTAGTCAACGAGTTGGATGATTAAAGCTCAAATCAAGTGTCTAGCCTTAGAAGCATTGATAAACTCAGGAATGTTTTTGGAAAAAGATATTGTAGCAGCTCGCGACCTTTTGGAGAATGCTGAAGCAGAATTTGTAGCAAAGCAAGGACCAATGACCCACAAACTGAAGGAAAGATTGCAGAGAGGAATGTAGAGGCCTAGATTTGACGAACTGCAGAAGAAGAGAATTTGATTAAGTTGAAGATAATGGCAGAAGAGAGAGAAGACGCCAGAGAAATCACAAAATATACAAGGAAAATGGAAGAAAAAGAGAGAAAACGGGAAGAAAAAGAGCAGGAAGAGGCAAGAGGAATTGCACAATATATGAGGGAATTGGAACTGTTGAATGCTCGTGCAAAGTTGGCAACTCAGAAAGAGGTGATCCCAGCTATGCATGATCCCATGTTTAATGTGACAAATGCCCAGAGGTTAATTGAAAAATTCACAGAGGTTCCCGACGAATTCTTTGATCCTTTTGAAAAGATTGCATCAGCAATGGAATGGCCAGAAGATAAATGGTCTGTGTTATTACAGTGTCTTGATTGGAAACGGATGCAGTGCCTATTTTTCCTTGTCTCAGGACCAGAGGAAGGAGCATGCTACAAGTGTATCAGATGACCCCTGAATATTATAATAAAAGATTCTGAGGTTTGGGGAAGGATGAGAAAATGACTTTCCTGGATTACGTTTATAAGGTACGACGATGTTTTAAGACAGGGATAGAGGCTGCTAATGGGAGAGAGATGGCTTATTTAGAAGAACTGATAGTGCCGGAGCAATACTTAAGAGGAATTCTTGAACATATTTGAACGTACTTGGGAGAGAGAGGTGAAGAAACTTGATTAAGCCGCTTTGCTGATTGAAGATTATGAAATCATAAGTCGTAAACCCTCCTCAGGTATGAAGTCTCAACCGTCGTTCCGATCAAGTGTCAAGTATTCGCCACACCATGGAAACCAGTCCAGTAATAACTATGTGAAAAAGTTCAATAGTTACAGTGGAAGTACCACTGATGCTGTTCCAAAGCAAAATGCAATAGTAGCACAGCAACAATCGTCGAATCGTCCTCCTTCAGGTATCATGAAAGATGTAAAGAAGGTTAATATTTTGGTTTTAAGTGTGGCAAGAGAGGCCATATCAGTAAGAAATGTTGGTCGAACCAACCGAAAGCAGTCTCCCAAGTGGTTAAGGATAATTTAACTCCATAGAATGCGAAAACGAAAAGGCAATCGGTAAAAAAAAAAAACCGATGAGAAAAATAAGCCAGCTAACGTTTACACGGCGAACAGGACAACCTTAAACAACGTAGATGCCTTTCAGAGGTATATTTATAAAAGTATGTGTGCCGCAATAAATGGGAGTGAGAAGATCCCGGTCAAGATATTGCATGACACAGGTTGTAACCATAGTGTAGTGACAGGAAGTGTATACCCATTGGTGGAACAGTCTCTCACAGGAGACTCGGTCATTTTGAAGGGAATAGGAGGTGAGGAAGTTAACCCTATTTGACGTTTGAAACTGTCATGTGAGTTGGTGACAGGTCACTTTGATTTTGCGGTATAGGATTCACAGGCTGTTGAAGGAGTAGAAGTCCTGCTTGGTAATGATGTTGGTGGAGTACCGTTTGTGCCTTTGTCCCATTGTAACAGAGAAACTATTGAACTATAGTCCTATGACTGAACTCAAGGAGGACTACCCGTATCTGTTTCCTAGTTGTGTGACAACTAGGAGTATTACGAAGAAAGTGGCTGCAGAAGAAGAAAGAGGAACTGAAGAAGCGATGAACTTGGAGGATTTATTTTCGGAAGAGGATTTCCTTGATGGTATGCAAGAGGAGAAGCCCCGAGTAAGCCCGAGAGAAGAGGAATGACACACGAATGAACAGGAAGAAAAGGAAGAAACAGACCTGGAGGAAATAGAGTACTCAGCATTAGAAGTAGGACAAGTGAGTAGGAAAAGGTTGATAGGATTGCAACGGAAGGATGTAATGTTAACAGAGTTATTGTACTTTGTGGTGGATGAGACAGAAGTGCAGTGGTTTTCCACTTGTTATTATCTTAAGGAGCGGTTGCTTATGAGATAGCATAGACCAGCCTATATCTCTGGGAATGCCGAATGGAGGACTTACTCACAGATATTGTTTCGCACACTGTTGAGAAGACAGGTGATCGCCATAGTGCATGAGACGGGATACATGGAAATAAGGAAGACGACGGAGATGATTATGAAAGACTTTTTCTGGCTTGGCATGCATAACGATATGAGCCAGTTTTGCCGTGCATGTTAAGTTAGTCAAATGGCTGAAAAAAGCCCAACAAGTACATCAAGAAATCTCTCTTACACCTGATTGAAGTGCGAGGAGAACTCTTCAGCAAGATAATGATCGACATTGTGGGACCGTTACCAAGGACTAAGAAAGGTCAGGAATATATACTAACCTTGATGTGTCCAGTGACAAGATACCCAGAAGCCATACCCGTCAGGAACACGAATGCCAAAATAATCGCCGAGAAGTTACAAGACTTTTATAATAAGTTTGGTATTACGGAAATCGTTCGGAGTGACCGAGGAACAAATTTCATCTGAAAATTGTTTCAGGACGTGATGAAACTGTTGGATGTGAAACAACAACTATCTACTGCTTATCACCCGGAGACCCTAGGTGCATTAGAAAGGTTTCATCAAACCCTGAAGAATATGTTGACAAAGTACTGCAACAAAACAGGAAATGAATGGGACATCGGACTAGAGTTGATATTATTTTGAGGTAAGGACAGACAGCTTGTGGTAGGACAACAGGTGTTTGTTTTCTTATCAATAAGGAGATTCCCACTCACCAGCAAGTTCCAAGGAACATTCAGGATTTTGAAGAAGATCAGTAACTTGACCTATGTTATCAAAACCTCAGGAAGAAGGAAAAGCCAAAGGAAGGCACATGATAACTTATTGGAACCATACTTAAACGGAAATGAGACTGAAGCTTCACAGGTGTGTATGGTGCAAACCATTCCATCCACAGAAGATGACGATGGATATGAGGTACTGGCGGTAAGCAATGTGAATAATTCGTCTATTATTAGGAACTTGGAAGACAAATCAACTCATTTGAACAAGGAGCAACAAGAGAAATTAAGCTGATTAAGTAGAAGTTTCCCTGAAATTGTCTCGGATGTCCCGAAGTGAAACAACTTAAGGAGGAATGAGATACACCTCAAAACCACAGAAAAGACCGTCCAAACATTGCGCTTATCGACTGTTGCTGTATCACCGAGAAGTCATGAGAAAAGAAGTCGATTATTGGTTACAAAAGGGATTAGACTAACAAAGTTCAAGCCCTTAAAATTCTCCATGCTTGCTTTTGAAGAAAACCAGATGGATCTTTCAGGATGTGTGAGGGCTACCAAAAGTAGAATTAATCAGTAGGGCCAATAATTATCCATTGCCACTTGTAAACCAACTCCTCGACAATACCGGACAAGATCGACTTATTAAAAGGCTATTACCATATCATTTTGGACAACAACACAAAATTGTTATCAGCTTCTATAACCACATTTGGGTTATATCAATACACCGTCATGCCATTTTGTCTAATGAATGCCCCCGCTACCTTTCAACGAGTGATGGATAACCTTCTAGGATCGATTGAAGGAGTAAGCGTATATCTCGACAATATTGTGATATATTCATCAACCTGGGAAGAACATCTCCGAATCCTGGAGAAGGTATTCAAAAAGCTGCGAGGAGCACACCAGAAGAGCAAATTTGGAAAGGCAACAGTTCGGTACTTAGGATTTGAAGTAGGAAGAGGACAAATCGCCCCAGTAGCTGTAACGTCAAAGGAATAAGGAAAGCCTCACCCATCCCCAACGAGGATGCTATTACAAGGATTTTTAAGGGTGGCAGGATTCTAATTACTTTTTTGCCTGAACTTTTCGGCTGTAGTCGCTCCCTTGACGGATTTGACTAGCCCCAAGAAAAAATTTTTATGGACCAGAAAGTGCCAGGAATCCTTTGACAGGATAAAGGCCCTTTTAACTTTAAAACCGATACTGCGAGCACTTGATTTCACCAAGAAGTTCTGTATCCAAGTGGATGCCTCAGATACTGCGAGCACTTGATTTCACCAAGAAGTTCTGTATCCAAGTGGTTGCATCAGATAATGGGATTGAAGCCGTCCTATTACAAGAATGCAAGGAAGGAATTCTTCGACCTGTTTGTTTTATGTCATCGAGGCTGAAGAAGCATCAACGAACTTACTCGACAGTTGAAAAGGAACTGCTAGCGCTAGTCACAGTGATAAGCAAGATTGAAATTCATGTGAACAGACCACAGAATGAAGAAATTACAGTTTACTCAGATCACAATCCTTTAACTTTTGTTAATAAAATGAAGAATAATAATCAAATGATAACTAGGTGGTTATTATGTTTGCAACCATATTGCATTAATGTAAAGCATATATCAGGTAAAGACATGGTTGGTGATTATTTATCTCAGGCTGAATCAGTGGATTCAGGCCTGGAATAAATAATCTTTTTTGGGGGGAGCTATCTTATAAAGCTTGTCTAGTATAGAGTAAATATTTTATTCATGTATTTAATTTGTGTGTATAAGAGATGTATAGCCAGCTCGTAAGGTGAGTTCCACTCATGTGGGTTTAAGTAAAGGTATGTGAATTACATAAGACTTTTGTCATTCATTTAATTGTATTTTTCATTCAATTGGGTATATGTAAATTTACGTTATTTTCAAGAATTAACTTCTTATTTCACATATTTTGTTGCGAAGTCTTACATAATCTCATTTAGGTACGCTGTATGACCCATACAAGGTTTGAACACGAGGTATGATGTCATGTTAATATTTCCACGTGGTTAGAATGTGTATGAAAATTCTCGAAATAGATTTACTTTTTTTATTTATTGTTTCAAGGAGTGAGGTGGGCGGAGTTAGCTGAGAGAGGGTTGCCTTGCCAGCAAGGTTTTCTCCCCTGTGGAATTTTGTACGTTGGGAAGCTTACACCGCTATACCTTGCCCGCCCCCCATGCCACTAGAATGATCTAATAGAATTATCTAGAAGTGTTAAGTAAATATATATTCCCCTTTGAAATCGTATGCATCAGAAGAGATTCAGCCTACCCCTTTGAAAGAGCCAACACCTCTCCCCTCAAGTGCATCTAGTGTGTGCCCTCTCAAACGTAAAAAAGGTTTTGACCCAACGTAAATTGAGTATAGTGTTGTTCAAAAGTTGAGAGAAATTATTAAAGCTTAAATCAAGTGCATTGTGTTAATATAAGTACTTTTGTCATAAATTTTTGTAATTGGCCCTGTGAGATTTAGTTTAAACAGTGAAGTGTATTTATTTCGCTTAACTGTTCAGTTACCTCATGTGATCCAAGCCATTAGTTTAACAGTTATATTTATGTAAATTTCATTTAAAGTTTAATCATTAATGTTAAATTGTTAACTTTGGTCATCAATTTTCAAAATCAAACATTCATTATAAAAACATTGCTAGTGACACAAGTGATTGGAAATTTCTTCATAGAGAAAATTTTCTTGTCTTAGTCTAAGGTTCTTATCAGATTTAATATTTCGAGTAATTTAATTTTGATGATAATTCTTTTTTTGTATTATCCTTGTAACTGTTTAAAGAATATATTGAATTTTGTAACGAGTGTATTATTTCGATCACCAATATTTCCTATAGCGTTTGCTTGTAATCCCTGACTAGAACCAAAGTAAGAGGTTGTTTTCGAATAGTTCAAGTAAAATAATTACCCAGTTTTGTTTAGAGAGTAGCGTAAGAGAACTTTGGATATTCAGTGTTCCTATTTATTGCCAAGTGTAAAAGACCGATGTAATATAAACAGGTGAGTTTGGAGCTTGGGGGTTTATGTAATGCGACAGCCGTGATGATATATATACATATATATATATATATATATATATAAATATATGACTATATATATATAAATATATGACTATATATATATATATATATATAAATATATGACTATATATATATATATATATATAAATATATGACTATATATATAAATATATGACTATATATATATATATATATATAAATATATGACTATATATATATATATATATATATAAATATATGACTATATATATATATATATATATATATTTATATACATATATATATATAATATATATATATATATATATATATAAATATATATATATATATTACATATATATATAAATATATATATATATATATATACATATATATATATATATATATAAATATATATATATATATATATGTATATATATATATATATATACATATATATATATATATATATTTATATGTATATATATATATGTATATATATATATATATATATACATATATATATATATATATATATTTATATATATATATATATATATATGTATATATATATAATATATATTTATATGATATATATATATATATGTATATATATATATATATATATATACATATATATATATATATATACATATATATATATATATATATAAATATTATATATATATATATATGTATATATATATATATATATACATATATATATATATATATTTATATGTATATATATATATATATGTATATATATATATATATATACATATATATATATATATATATATATTTATATATATATATATATATGTATATATATATATATATATATATTTATATGTATATATATATATATGTATATATATATATATATATACATATATGTATATATATATATATATATATAGGGGAACCGACAAAACCCCCACCGACGAAACTCCCACTGACAAAACACCCACCTGACATAACCCCCACCCGACAAACCCCCACCCGACAAAATCCCCACATGACAAAACCCCACCTGACAAAAAATTTGCTAATTACCTATTACCAATAAACTACTGCTTACAAAACATTTGCTAAGTTCCTATTACCAATAAACAACTTCTTACAGAACATTTGCTAAGTACCTATTACCAATAAACTATTGCTTACAAAACATTTGCTAAGTACCTATTACCAATAAACAACTGCTTACAAAACATTTGCTAAGTACCTATTACCAATAAACTACTGCTTGCAAAACATTTGCTAAGTACCTATTACCAATAAACAACTGCTTACAAAACATTTGCTAAGTACCTATTACCAATAAACAACTGCTTACAAAACATTTGCTAAGTTCCTATTACCATAAACTACTGCTTACAAAACAATTGCTAAGTAGGCTACCTATTACCAATAAACAACTGCTTACAAAAACATTTGCTAAGTTCCTATTACCAATAAACTACTGCTTACAAACATTTGCTAAGTACCTATTACCAATAAACTACTGTTTACAAAAAAATTATACTAATACTGCTGCAAAATATAGGCTACTGTAAAAAAACCATTGATGGTACCCTAGAGAAAAATTACTTGTTACGGGTCGAAAGGGTTGACCGTTGTTGTGCACTTTACATTGACTTTTTCTACTATAAACTATATTTCGACTACTCTATATAAACCCCTTGTTTATAAGCATCAGAGAGTTATATATTTTTATCTTAATATATTTTGTAATAACTTGTAAATTTGGATTTGGTATCAGAACAAATATTTCCTCCATTGGTCAATAATAGTCCAGGGACAGTAACTTCAGTTAGGTGCTCGTCATTTTATCTCAAATCTCTCAGTATGTGGGGAGGGGGCAAGTCGTCTTGTGGGTGCAATTATCCTGGAAATATTTAGTCTGATCTATTATCCATGTCATATATATATATATATATATATATATCCTATATATATACCATGCTATATGTATCTTATACATATGATATACTATATATATATATATATATATATATATATATATATATATATGTATATATATATATATATATATATATATATATATATATGTATATATATATATATATATATATATATATATATATATATATATATATATTCACAAATTACTCCAACTTTTACACCATTTCACCCAAATTTCATCACCACTTACATTTAGGAATTATTTAAAATCTTATGGAAAATTTTGTTCTTATGGCTATCATGATACTAAAGCTTCAGTTATTTCAGTATCGCTGATAAAGAACTGATTGGTAAAGGCACTAATGCTCAGAATACTACTAATAGTGAGATATTGTTTCATTATTCTTTCCATAGTTTGAAAAGTGTGCTGTAATATGAATTAATTTTTGCTTTATTCACTAAACACAATCACGTCAATCATTCTTGTCATATGTCTTTTTTTTTTTTTTTTTAAATATAGAGCAAGATCTCATTTGGATATGGGCCTATGAGTAAATGTGCCGATGTTGAAGTGGGCCGAGAATATCTAGGCAGTCGACTGACTCTACCATTACCAAGACTGTAGACTACCCTTTATAATTTTTTATCCGTTGGTTTTCTAACCAGTTGTCCCTATATGTCTTTAGAACCTACTACATTTATGACGCCAACTCATATACAAAGATACATTTGTGTAGCCGCACAATCCCAAATCTAGAGGAAATACAATTTCCACAAGAAAACATATAGTGAAGATTAGAAATACAAATTGATGTATGTTACTTTAGTTAGATCAAACATGGGCAACCTGCGGTCACCTGTTGTTGTGTGGCCCCAGAGAGTTCTTTAATAATATGTCAATAAATGTTCCTGTTTTTTTTTTTTTTTTTTTTTTTTTTTTTTTTTTTTTTTTTTTTTTTACCTAAATATAAACTTTCATAGTAAGACAAATGAATCAAGGAAGAATTGCAAGAAAAATCATTAGACATTGGGGGAAGTGATATTTCTTGTATAAGTGTATTATCTTGCGGCCCTCACTTGGATGTAGTAAGATGTGGCCCCCACTTGACGAACAGTTACCCATATGGGACTGCTTTAGCTAGGAGGATTAAGCAGAGCGAACCCTGCAAATACTTTGTTAGATTTTCTGATATCCACGATCAATATATGTTGCCAAGATGTCTACAAAGACTGTCTTATGAAGCTCTTTTTTTAATGTTTCCTCAATATCTGTCTCTTTATAAATCACTTCTGATTAAAAAAATTTTTTTTAAAGATATTCTTTTAATAATTCCAGGTCCTGGGTTAGTGTTTCAAGTATATCCAGAAGCTGTGGCAACCCTTCCAGGCTCTCAGCTGTGGTCCTGTCTGTTCTTTCTTATGCTCATAGCTTTGGGATTAGACTCTGGGGTGAGTTGAACTGCCATAAATTTCGTTGATGTAATAAAAATAGGTATATTTCATTCCCTCAAAATTAAGTGTCTCAAAGCAATCAACTCCGTAAGTGTTTAACTAACATGAGGAAGGAAGGTAAAAATTAGAAAAAATAATTATATAAAGTTTGATTTCAATGAATAAAATCTTAGCTATTTTAGTGAATGTGCATTGAAAAAACTAAAAGTCTTTTTATATAGTCATGACGAAAGAACTTCTTAACCACCAATATATATTTGCTTTATCACAATGATTTCTTTAGAGTAGTTCCAAGTTTTGTAAGAATTTCAATAATAGGCTAATGCTGTTTAAGAATTTTTGAGCACACTGAAAAAATGAAAATTAAGAATTCTCTAGTAGTTCATTTCGGATGTCTTTATAAGGTTCACTACAAGTATTGAAAATAAACAATTATGTACGACAATCTGGCAATGGACTTGCAACTAAGATTAAACTGCACAAATCCATTGTTAGGAGAGGACTGATGTCAAATGCCTTATATATAACAGATTTTAATTACGTTATGGGCTAAAGTTCTTTCATATTTTAACGTCATATATATATATATATATATATATATATATATATATATATATATATATATATATATATATATATATATATTTCAAATAAGCCATATATATTAATATATTAAAGTTTGGATTCTCTTAACGACCTTGGGATCAGAGCCCCAGGCGGAATCACCCAAAGACTATAGTATCAGACCGGCGGGTATTTGAACCCTGGTCCAGGATACCTGTATGCCAGTGACCATACCACTTAGCCACGAAGAAAGATAAAAGTCAGTGACAATTTTTCTGTACATATACCTGTCAAATTCAGGTTTTCTGTACTTAGAATTGAAATCAACCCATCTTCACCATCGTAGCTAATTGGTAGGTTTGGGACTTGGCATTCGATTAATGATAAGTTTTTGCACATTTAAACGTGTTTTTTCATATTTCAAATAAGCCATGTATATTAATACATTAAAGTCTGGATTCTCTTAACGACCTCGGGATCAGAGCCCTAGGCGGAATCACCCAAAGACTATAGTATCAGACCGGCCGGGAATTGACGGGCAAGAGGTTAACGGAGTGCATTGGCGAAGACCACCGCCTCGGCAGAAGAAGAAAACTAGCCCATCCTTGTGTTATTTTCACTAGACCTTTGGGAAAGAAGCCATGAAGTGCAAGCCCTCGTGCAAGTTCCCAAAAAACCAAGACGGCAGCCACCCACAACATCGACCGTGGCTGCTAACACCACAGGACCCAACAGGCGGGGTTCTTTCTCCGCGATGCTGTGCAGGTCAGATGATGATTGTCAACACCGGCGCCTTGCAGTCAACATTCCCACGATAACCTCACCGACGTCACTACCCAGTTGGTGGCCGCCAACGGCAGCTCCATCCGCTGCTACGGGATCAGGATATTAGGGCACTCCTACACCTGGCTCTTCGTAATCTCCAATGTCAGTCGTTCCCAACCTCTCACCGCCAGCCCGGGCATACCCACTGTGTGCTCCCTTACCCATCATCATTACATCGACCTCCTGCAATATTTCCCGGATGTGGCTAGTACGCCAGCCAAACACGGCCTATATCACCACGTTACAACCATGGGCACCCGCTCCTCACGCATGTCAAGTTCCGCTGACTGCAGCCTCAGAAGCTCTGTGATGACAAGAACGCGTTCGCCGACATGGAGCGGATGGGGATCTGCAAGAAATCGGCGAGCCCGTGGGCCTCCCCTCTTCACATGGTAAAGAAACCCAATGGCACCTGGAGACCTTGTAAGGACTATTGCCGCCTCAACCTAATTACAACACCAGATCACTACCCCCTGACAAACATGCAGGACCTCACCGGCACCCTGCATGGGGAAAAAATGTTTAAGAAGATGCACCTCCTCAAGTCTTACTTCCAGGTCTCCGTCCACCCGGACGACATCCTAAAGACGGCATTCATCAGGCCCTTCGGGATTTACATATTCACTTTCACCTCTTTCGCCCTCAGAAACGCGGGGGCCACCTTCCAATTCCTGATGGACAGCCTCCTCGGTGATCTACCATTCTGCTGCTGCTACGTGGACGACATACTGATATTCTTCAGATCGCGGAGCTCAAGGACCACATCTGGGTGTGGAGGATTTTTTTTTTATTTTTATTTTTTGTTTGTCAAATCCAGAGAGAGAGAGAGAGAGAGAGAGAGAGAGAGAGAGAGAGAGAGAGAGAGAGAGAGAGAGAGGTAGTTAGTTTATCGATTGTTTGTTGTGAGAAAGACTGTTGGTATAAATGAGGTTGTTGTTAACCTTTAGCTAGGTTAGGACAGTAGTAAATGTTTTGGAGCGAATGCTTTTTTTGATTGACTGCGACTTGAGGCAGTTGTGTGTGTGTGCACGCTGGATTTCTATATCTATTTGATTTCGACCAGCATTGGAAGTGATCATTTACTTTTTGAGTAAGTACAGTTTTGTTTATATTTGCTTGTCGTGATTGTAAATAATAGAAAGTTTATTATTTATCTTTTATTATAGTGCGATAGTTTAGTTGGCTAGGAGTGTTTGTAAGTGTTGTGTTTTTTTTTTATTTTCAGGCCGTGATTCCTCCTTGGAATTACTTATTCCTTTTAAGAACAAAATTTTGTTTGAATGAAGATAGTGTTGATGGCCTGGATTGTTCTGAAGGATTTCCATTTGACTGCTCTTTGAAACAAAAGACCTATTGATCACCAGACTTTGAATTTGTTTGGATCTGGTTATTACATATGATGATGATGATGATGATGATGATAACACTCACGACCCAAATTAATTAATACATTTTTATATTGACTGAGAGTCAGTGTTGCCATAGTGTGGTGTTGCAACTGAGTGGTGGCGTTGGGCTTAAAGGACTGTTTGCCCTTGTGTGGACGAAGGTGTCCACATACATATAATGTATGTTCAAGTGTTTCTGTTTGTTGGTTTTTTTGTTAGTGTTAAGTTTTTGTAATTTATTTTGAGATTTTATTGAATACAGTGTATTTTAGTATTAAGTGATTACTATAGTTTTAAGGCTATAGTTGTAAGCGTAGTTGCTGGTGTTTTTTTGTTAGAATATTCTAGACTATAAGGAAATATAGTTTTAAGGAAATGTTTAGTTTTTTTTTACCTTTTGTTAAAGAGTCTGGTTTAGATAATGTAAGGGTAAAGTTTGTTTTGCTGAGACAATTGTCGGTAAGTGTGATTCAGGGTGTGGGGCTTGTTTTTGAAACATCCCGCCACATTATTTTGGCGCCCGAACAGGGACAGCCGAGGTGGGATTGAACCAGACTCTTTCACAAAGGTTATATTTAGGATTTAGATTTAAGGTTGATGACAATGGAAGGCAAATTAAAGGCTTTGGAGGATGAATTGCGGCATTATAAAGAACGGGAGCAGAAGTTGATAGGTGAGAAAGAGAGGTTGCTAGTAGAGACTGAGAGGCTGAACTGTGAGAATGAGGAGATATAAAGGAAACTGAGGGAAATTCAGGAAACTGTAGAGAGAGTGGAAGAGGGTGTTGAGATGAGGATACGAGAGAATGAAGAACGAATGGAGAAACGAATGGAAGCTATGATGGGGCAAGTAATGGGAATGATGAAAACTTTCATGGGTGAAGGGGCAGTCGGAGGAGTGGCCTCTGCTACGGGTAAAGGGTTGCTGGTGGAAGAAAAGGTTAAGGTAAGTGATAATGGGAAAGGAAGTAATAGTGATAGTAATAGTGATAGTGAAGTTAAAGGGACTAGGCATAGTAAGGATGAACAGAAAGGTGAGAGGAAGGATGAAAGGAAAGGTAAAAGTGATGTGAAGAAAGAGAAGGAAAAGTGTCAGGATGAGAGCGAGGATGATTGTGAATGGGTGAAAGTGGTGAGTAAGAAAAGGGCTAGGAAGAGTATAATTAAGGATAGGAGTATGAGTGTGGAATTAGATTCTTTATATTCTAGCAAGGAAGTAGGAAACAAGAAGCAAGGTAGCTGTGATGATAGCAGTGAGAATGAACGAGATGTGTGTAAGACTGTGTTTATGAGAGAGGTACCTCGGTGTGAAAGGTTCAATGAGCATAGTAGTAGGGATGTATACGAGTTTTTCAAGGAGTATGAGAGTTATTGTCAGGATAAGTATGGTGATAGTAAGAGAGTTTGGGCTAGGGAGTTAAAAGAATATTTGACTGGGTATTTGTTGACGATGTATGGTGTGGTAATGAGTGTAGGGGATGTTGATTATGAAAGTGTGAAAAAGAGAATAATTGAGCAGATGTTAAGAGAATGGGGTATTGAACATGTATATTCGACTCCTTATATGCCAAGTGCGAATGGGTTGGCTGAAAGGACTGTAAGAATATTAACTGAAATTTTGCGAATGATGAGTACATGTGATAATGATTGGGATTTGTATGTTGGTAGAGCGTTGTGGGCTTATAATGCAACAGTGCATAAGAGTACGGGTATGTCTCCATGTAAGTTTGTGTTAAATTTTTAAAAGATAGTAAGACCGAGGTTGGGTGTGTCGGAGGATGATAGAGATGTGTGGAGGAAAGCAAATGAGAGATTTGAAAGCTTTAAAGTTGGTGAGAGAGTGATGAAAGAAGTAATTGAAATGGGTAGAATGAATGTAAATAAGGTGCGTGATAAGTTTGAAGGTCCATATGGGGTGTTAGAAGTTGGTTTGAGTGGATTAAGTTATGTTTTGGGTAAGTTGTGTGTGGATGGTAGTGTGGAAAGAGTTAGGGCACACCACAACCAGTTGCGTAAATGGAAGGAGGTACCTGAGTATATCCAAGAGAATGGGATGAGTAAATGGTTGAAAAGGAACAAGTGTGAATCTTGTATGTATGAGAAATTAGGTCTAGAAGGTAAACAGTTGGTGTTAGTAGAATATATGAAAAGGAAGAATACGAGAGGTTTAAGTAAGGATGGAAGAAGGGGAAATTTTATAATTAAAAGCGAGAATAAAATAAGTATGACAAGAGTGAAAATGTATAAGTGAGTGTGGAAGATAAATGTATTAATACAGATGAATCATGGCTGAGTATGAATGATACCTATAGTGTGTGTGGTTTTTCATTAGATGATGTAAAAGAAAGTATGACGAATGCGAGAGTGAGAGATAGGAGAATGATAAGTAGTATGTATATATCTTTTATTAAAGTAGAAAATGGTTTGGATGAAATGGATGAATTGTTGACCGAAATAAGTGAGATTTTAGGGCCAGATGAGAACGAGGTAGATGGGATTGTACATGATATATTAAAATGATAGGGATTCAGATAGGAATAGTGTTAATGTAGGGAATGATTGTGATAAGGAAGAAGTGAATGAGAGAGTTTATGAAGGCCAAGTTACTTGGAGCAGAGGTCCCGTTCCTGACTGCGATTGGGTAATGAAAAAAATAATGTAAGTGGTTGTGTGAACATGTAGAAGGATTTGTCAAAGTAAGGGGGAGGAATGTAGAGGATTTCTGTTTTATTTTTATTTTTTGTCTGCCAAATCCAGAGAGAGAGAGAGAGAGAGAGAGAGAGAGAGAGAGAGAGAGAGAGAGAGAGAGAAAGGTAGTTAGTTTATCGATTGTTTGTTGCGAGAAAGATTGTTGGTATAAAAGAGGTTGTTTGTTTACCTTTAGCTAGGTTAGGACAGTAGTAAATGTTTCGGAGCAAATGCTTTTTTCAATTGACTGCGACTTGAGGCAGTTGTGTGTGTGCATGCTGGATTTCTATATCTATTTGATTTCGACCAGCGTTGGAAGTGATCATTTACTTTTTGAGTAAGTACAGTTTTGTTTATATTTGCTTGTCGTGATTGTAAATAATAGAAAGTTTATTATTTATCTTTTATTATAGTGCGATAGTTTAGTTGGCTAGGAGTGTTTGTAAGTGTTGTGTTTTTTTTTTTTTTATTTTCAGGCCGTGATTCCTCCTTGGAATTACTTATTCCTTTTAAGAACAAAATTTTGTTTGAATGAAGATAGTGTTGATGGCCTGGATTGTTCTGAAGGATTTCCATTTGACTGCTCTTTGAAACAAAAGACCAGACTTTGAATTTGTTTGGATCTGGTTATTACATATGATGATGATGATGATGATGATGATGATGATAACGCTTACGACCCAAATTAATTAATACATTTTTGTATTGACTGAGAGTCAGTGTTGCCATAGTGTGGTGTTGCAACTGGGTGGTGGCGTTGTGCTTAAAGGACTGTTAGCCCTTGTGTGGATGAAGGTGTCCACACACATATAACATATGTTCAAGTGTTTTTGTTTGTTGGTTTTTTGTTAGTGTTAAGTTTTTGTGATTTATTTTGAGATTTTATTGAATACAGTGTATTTTAGTATTAAGTGATTACTATAGTTTTAAGGTTATAGTTGTAAGTGTGGTTGCTGGTGTTTTTTTGTTAGAATATTCTAGACTATAACAATTATAGTTTTAAGGGAATGTTTAGTTTTTTTTCACCTTTTGTTAAAGAGTCTGGTTTAGATAACGTAAGGGGAAAGTTTGTTTTGTTGAGAAAATTGTCAGTAGGTGTGATTCAGGGTGTGGGGCTTGTTTTTTAAACATCCCGCCACATGGGCAGTCCTAAAATGCCTGCAAGATAACGGTTTGGTCGTCCGCTTTGGCAAATGCACATTCGGCGCAGAGAGGGTGGATTTCCTGGGAAACGAGATCTCCTCAACGGGAGTACGCCCAATGACTTCCAAGGTAGAGGCAGTGAGGATCTTCCCCATGCCTAAATCAATCAAGGCCCTGCAGAAATTCATTGGTATAGTAAAGTATTATCATCGTTTCATTCCAAACATTGCACACATCATGTCCCGGTTGAACAACGTCCTGAAGGGGAACGCAAATAAGTTGAAATGTGAAACTCCACAGCAGCAGGCATTTGATTAGATGAAGGCCACCCTCAACAATACCACCATGCTGGTCTACCAGGACCTGGAGGCCCCCCTCAGACTCAACACCTATGCCAGCAACGTAGCCTGTGAGTCAGTGCTGGAGCAGATTGTGAACAAATCGCCCCAACTGCTGGCGTGGCATTTTTCAGCCACAAACTTAAGCCACCTGAAATGCGTTATTTTACATTCGATGGGGAATTACTGGCCATTTACCAGGCTGTGAGGCATTTCCGGTACCTCTTGGAAGGGACCTCTTTCACTATCCAAACGGACCACCAACCTGGTCCACGCTGGTCCACGCCTTCACGAAGGTGGCCAATGAGTGGTCGGCGAGACAACAATGACAACTGACTGCCATCGCTGAGTTCGTGTGCACGATCCGTTACCTTCCAGGCAAGAATAACCCTGTTGCCGACGCTCTGTCATAGGTAGAAATCAACTCTATCCACCTGGGTGTAGACTACGCGGAACTTGCCTGGGAACAAGCCGCAAACCTAGAGAGAGCAGCATACCACACAAAGCCCACGTCACTAAAACTGGAAGATATCCCACTGGACCCGACAGGCGCAACACTCCTTTGTGATACCAGCACCGGTCGGCCTCATCCCTGGGTACCCACCTCCTTCTGGAAACAGGTGTTGTAGATCATCCATGGACTATCGCATCCCTCAGGACAAACAATGGAACAACTGATGACTGAGAAATTCATCTGGCACAGCATAAGAAAGGATTCACGCGAATGGGCCAGGACATGCATGGTGTGCCAGACCAGTAAAATCAGTCGTCACATGAAATCTGGTGTCGGGGACTTCCCTCAACTGAGGTGTCGCTTCAGGCATATACACGTCCACATCGTGGGACCCCTCCCACAGCCTGGAGAAACCAGGTACCTCCTTACGATCATAGACTGATACACCAGGTGGCCAGAAGCCAGCCCCATGACGGATGCCACAACCAACGCCTGCGCAGAAGCCCTCTTAATAAGTTGAATCAGACGTTTCGGAGTACCCGACGACATCACAACCAACCCTTGCTCGGTTTTCCTGTCTGAGCTGTGGGCCTCCCTGGCCAACTAATTAGGCACATCCCTTTACAGCATGATGGCGTACAACCCAGCAGCCAACTGCATGGTAGAGAGGGTCCAACTTTCACTGAAAGTCTCCCTCATGGCCTGGTGCAACGATGAAAATGGGAAAGCACAACTACCATGGGTCCTCCTCAGCCTCCGGACCACTCCCAAAGCAAACGGCGAGGTTTCATCGGTGGAGAAAGTGTACGGCAAGACACTAGCTATACCTGGGAAGTTCTTCACAACAGATAACATCAACCAGGACACACTGATCGCAAGGCTTCGTGAGATCGCTGAGAAAATCACACCATGTCTGAAAACCTTCACTGACAGGACCAACCGTTTCAAACCAAAGGCCCTGGACACCTGCAGCTACATCTTCATCAGGAACGATGTGCATCGGCACCCCCTGACGCGGCCATACCGGGGACCATACCATGTCATGAAGAGCGCCCCCAAGGCGTACTGCCTCCTGATCCACGGACAAAAAGATTGGGTTACGGTCGACAGTCTCAAACCCGCGTTCCTGACGGTGGACAATGATGCCGCGTATACTAAAAAGGGGCATCCCCGAGCGGCCCACCCCCCAAAACAAGCCTCCTCCCACTTGGTGGGGGGCGTTTAACAGACAGCCGAACACCCCGGGAACCCTGCCCAAGAAGGCTTCAGCCTCTGAAAACGGCTCCCACCCGCAGATCTCTAGAACACCCTCCTTAAAGTTACCAGGATTAAAGATACCACATTGTCAAAAATTTTGGTTAGCCGAATCCGAGTTTTGTACTTATCATTTCTTAACCGTATTTGCTACGGTCTGTATATAATAATGAATGTAGATTTTTCTGGCCTTTCAGCCAATGTAACCTATATATTATGTCATTCAATGTATTTATTGCTCCGCATTTTATATGTAAACTTTTGTAAGAAACACAAATGCCCAGTCAGACTTGACCTTTGTGTGACGGAGGTCGCTTGCCCCGACCCGGCCACTTCCTTCCCGTAAGCACACCTGTATATGAACAGAATGTCCAGAATAATAAACATAACTTCAGGCTGCCAACGCTAGAGCCCATGCCTGGCATAAAGCCGGCCATACATGTGGAGGACTGACCGTACAGGTTGTCCTCAAGGACTGAAGCGGCGCTCCTGTCCTGCTTAGTTGAAGAGGATTGGGCACCCAGGTTAGGACCACATGGTTACGATTTTGGTACTTGTTAACTAAATTTGGTACGTTACCGGGTATCAAGTACAATTGGTAGCCTACAACTAATTTTGAAAATGCCAAATTTTGGTACTTTCTACTTTCTTTATTTTTTATATAAATCTGTGATATCTGACTTGAAATAATCGTATGAAAAAACGTGAGAGGCATTCTCCATCGGCTTCTACGTGGTGGTGTTTTGTCCGCTAAGGTGTTAATGTACTTATTTCTCTTGAAGTGATTATAGGATTACCTTTTCCGTTTATCCCCATTAGTCTGAGAGTCCAAGTGTCTCCTGGGAGGAATTTACTAAATGGATTTTTAGACTTTTGTGGAGATTATCTCATGCTGAAACACTACTGCACTTTTAATTAGGCGTACTTGTTTTCGCGTTAATTCATAGAAATTTGAAAGCGATTGTGTTTAATAAGCAGGCAGATTTTGTGAGAGAGATATACATAAGTTAATAGAATTATCAATAGCTGCATAATTTATCCTCTACCCATATTTTACACCTTCGTTTTTTTTTATGAAGAGAATTCATAAAACTTAATCAGAATATAATTTTTTTTTCCTTTTGTTTCAGTATCTGTTTATCAGAATATAAGATACTATTGCACGAATACGGCAGAATACTGTGTGGTTCTAAAAATGAATTATAATATGAAAAAGGAGAGAAATTTAAAGAAATAATAACTCGGTGAATGAAAATGTGAGGGGAAAACCTAAAATAAAGAGCAATGAAATGCATAATATTATAAACTTGTGAAATGGAATCACTTTATCTCTATAAAATAAAAAGTGCTCCGATTAAGTGACGAAGTATGGAATACTGTATGTGTCATAATAGGTGAGTCAAACCCTTGTTCACACATGCACGAGATTGGCGGGCCATACTGCCAATTGTGACGAGATTGGCCTGTCCGGTCAAACATGCTGACAGGATGAGAGGACAGACTAGTCACGCCGGGTTTGTCATATTCGCGCCAATCGTGGTAAAAAAAATGCGCCAGTCCTGTGCGTCTATGGCCTGCTTAAGGCCGGCCATACACGCAGAGGACTGAACGTACGGTTTGTCCTTAATAACTGGAGCGATGCTCCAATCATGTGAGAAATGCCCACACACGCTACGGACTACACTGCTTCGTTCAAGAGGATTGGGCACCCAGGATAGGCCCACATGGTTACGTTTTTAGTACTTGTTAACTAAATTTGGTACGTTACCGGGTATCAAGTACAATTGGTAGCCTACATCTAATTTTGAAAGTGTCAAATTTTGGTACTTTTTACTTTCTTTATTTCTTATAAAATATAAATCTATGAAATCTCACTTGAAATAATCATATGAAGGAATGTGATAAGCATTCTATGTCGGCTTCTATGTGATGGTGATTTTTCCACTACAGTGTTAATGTACTTATTTCTCTTAAAGTCATTGTAGGATTACCTTTTCCGTTTATCCCTATTAATCTGAGAGTCCAAGTGTCTCCTGGTAGGAATATACTTAATGGATTTTTACACCTTTTTGGGGATTATCTCATGCTGGAACACTACTGCACTTTTAATTAGGCCTACTTGCTTTCACGTTAATTTATAGAAATTTGAAAATAATTGCGTTTATATAGGCAGATAGAAAATGTGAGAGAGATATACATAATTTAATAGAATTATCAGTAGCTACTTAATCTATCCTCTATCCATATTTTACACCATTTTTTCGGTGCTACTATAGTGTGAGGTCTACCGCCATATGTCGCCTACCCAGGTGGAGGGTGAGGTCTACCGCGTGACCAGCGTCTCAGAGCCATCAAACATGTGAACTGCCCAAATCCATAAAAACTGTGACCTGTCCACGTGACCTGCCCATATAAAAGGAAGCAAATGGATCTCCTAAATTAAGCAATCATGGTTGGACGCTAAAACGATGATTCTGAAGAGAATGCGAGGTGTTGGTCGTCAGCTGTTCCAGTCTCATCTTGATCATTTTGCTGGAAGGTGATGAGAAAAAATTCCAATGATCTATTTGTGTCATTCTTAGAAGATGTACGAAGTGTGTATCGCTAGAATAAATGCATGGAAATATATGATAACCTGTTTGATATACGAAGTATATCGGTGGAATAAATGTATGGAAATATATGATAACCTGTTTGATGTACGAAGTGTATCGCTAGAATAAATGTATGGAAATATATGATAACCTTTTTGATATACGAAGAGTGTATCGCTAGAATAACATGTATGGAAATATATAACATGTTTGATGTACGAAGAGTGTATCGCTAG